>NC_091824.1:121520134-121677634 GCF_038994185.2 Dermacentor albipictus | reverse complement strand
TGGTTTTGGTTTTTTGTGTGTGAACGATTGATGTACTTTGAGGCACCCAAGGGCGCATATAATTATGTCTACTTGTCAATTATCGTACAAGTTTTATTTATTTATTTTGTTTCCTTTTCTATCATACATTAAGACTGTATGAAGGTTGCTGTGCTGTCGTTCTGCTGCCTTGTACGGATGGGAGGTGGGGCTAGTCAAGCTGCATCAGCGCAGCTTTTTTCCCACTTTCCACTCCAGAACACGTTCTGTGTAAAACACACTGTACTGTTGGTGGCGAAAATAAACTTCAACTTCAACTTCATATTTGTTTTTTTCTTTTGCTGTTACAAACAGAGCAGGCATGTGTTTTTTTAACGTTTACCTATAATTGCTTGTCTAACAAAAACATTGCGAACTATTACCGATGTCTATTTACGACTTGAACTTTCAGGAGATGTTAGGAATTTGGTCAGTTTATTGCCTCACGCCGGTGACACGCTCCACACGTGGTGATTTATATCAACATTGCAGGCATTAGGTACCCTCAACTCAGAAATGATTGGCGGAAACGGGCTTTGCAGAACGGTTTTATGCGCAGTGTAGTAGTGTGAGTGTAGGAAAGAAGCCTTCGTAGCTTCTTACAAAGCGACCCACTTGAGATGTAGTGGCCACGGTCTAACCGATCATTGTGGCAGCTGAACGCATAGTCACTGGTGGTGCCTGTTGTGTGCTGGGAGACTACGAGGCGTTGTAAGCACAGCTCGCACGAGCAGTGGCCACAATACGCGCCAATTCAGAGCGTGACCATGCAACTGCGACTGGATTGAATGCCGGCGATCTAGCTGCTCATTTACGATGGCTATGCGAGAGTTCGAAACGCGCAAATCTTCTCGATTGCCAACGTAACATTACAGGTTCAGCAGCGAAGTTTGCAAGCGTCCTGGACTTTGCTTAATAACACAAAATTGATTTCAATCACAATAATACAAGTGCGCGCTATAGACCTTTAGCTTTTCAGTTATGGCACGTGTGATAAAAAAAGATATCGCGATAAAAATAACCCAGACGCAATCAAGAGCTCCCACAGGCCACGCTTCAGCTTCGTCGCAATGTGTAAGGCGCAGCTGAGTTGCCCAGTTCGACATAACAGGAAAAGAGGGGCTGATATTGGCTAACCGCTTTGTGTTTCCCGAATTTAAACCCGGCAAGCACCTGAGGCCAGAACATTACACAGCGGTTATTCTCTTTTATAACTTTTCCCCGCACTAAGAGCGGAGATATGACGTTGAAGAGCTCAGTACGCTCGCCTGTCGTTTCAGTCGCGTCTAGCCGGGCTGGACGTGAAGGTCCACGAGAATCTACATTACTGGCTGCCTGTGCGCTCATGGAAATAACAATCACGTAGCTCCGCAGGTACGTCCCTGACATAATAGGAAGAACAATAACCATGTTATACTGATTGAGGAAGAAACCCATATCAACCTCCACTACGCTGAACTGTGAACGTGTAAGGCCCCACCCATTTGGCTCAGTGGACGATGCAATAGTCTATATTGCGTGGAAAAAGAAAGCAAGAGAGATTCGCGACCTCTGAATATTCCTCGCGTATGAAGCGTTTATGACAGATAATTGACGGGGACCCCACCCGGAATACTCTTTGAAAAGTTGCGCTACTGGCGCTTGATGGAGAGCCGTGAAACGGCGGGAGGTGGGAAGAAGGAAGAAAGGGGGGAGGGGGCACGCGGAGTATTCATCCGCGTTCCCGAAAGATCGACAACAACGCTCTCGCCAATTCCCCACAACCCCGGCTGGCCTGCCTCGCCTGGCACGCCTCTCGCGGCAAGAATCACGCGTATCGCTAAACACGCATCGTTGGACGAGCCAACCCCCCCTCCCCCCCCCCTCCCCCCCCCACCTTCCCAACTTATTCTTTCAGTTTATTTTTTCCTGCAGCCTTCGAGCTAGAACACCGACGACGCCTGCCACACTGCAAGGATGCTTGGCTGCCAGTTCTCGTATCTCGTACGAACGGGTGCGGGCGCCATCTGAATGTTTACGCCGCCGGCTCGGACGAAGCTGCGTATGCGTGCGCTTTTGTATTTCTCGCTCCCAGGAGCGCGTGCAACCGCTGAAGCAGCAGCGATCCGCGGAGAATTCGCGCGCGGGGAGGGGCTGCGAGGCAGTGAGCTAGGCGGGCGCCTCGTGCGTGTTCCGAAATATCGTTTCTCGTTTTGCTAATGAGATTTTAACGAGCGGCGGCCAAGGACCGGCCAAATGAAACGAAAGACGTGTGCTCGGCGTGGCGCTGTGCCCGCCGGAACGCGTGCTGCTCTCGTGAACGTGGGCGAAATGGACGCCCGTCCGGTGCTTGACGGGAGAGCAACCTTTCGGGGCTTTGCAAGGAACGAGGGGTGTACCAGACACCCCCATCTGTGGTTCTACGTTTAACTACCTCTTAAAATATTCTGCGTTTCCTTGTAGGCATTAAAGAAAAAAAGTTCTGTTGTGTACTGCTGTCACCGAATGGTGATGTAGGGTAGTATAACATTAAACCGGGATGATCCAAGCATGTGAATGCTCGAATTTGAGCGTAATGACGTCTATTCAAATGGAATTTCAGCCTGGAAACGCAAGCGTTAGGGTGCGCCAAGCCGGTTGTAATATATTCTTTAAAAAGAAGGAGGTCGTTGTATTTACTATTTGTCATAATGGTAGTAACCACAACCTTAGTAGTAACTGCTGTCGGTAGCGACAAAATTAATAACGTTACAGACCAAACATGGTTACTAAAAAAATTACTGACAAGTTACTGACTGAACTAGTCACCGTTACTTCTGGGGCTCAGCTAACAACTACAAAACACGCTTAGCATCTCCGGATGCAAAGTTTGTAGCCTATAACCCATTTATCAGCTCTATCCAAGGGTGCTGACTGTCTTTTGAAGTTGGTAGGTGAGCCCTATTAATAACGGTGACTATATGCTGTTTAGGTAAGTAAACTTACTAACTCTGCGTTACCAACTGCAGTTACTACCAATGTTGTGAAAATTGTGGTGAATATTCGGTACAAAAGTAGTGTGACCCTTCTAAGAATGCAGAGGAGTCAAGCGGATGAATGAAACGTTACGCATAAGGCAATCAAGACAACACAAGTTCAATGCAGGAAGAAATTGCCTATGCCAATGAAAAATCGCCAATGAGAAAGCGCACTTGCAAGTGCGTCAAGAAGGGCGAGAAAGCGCCTCTGATTTAATTAACCACGAAGAGAAAAGTACTGCGACCGTAAACAGCAAAAATGTGAAGCGCAAATGTGTGGTTGGCTGCCGAAGGACAAGGTAGGCGTCTTCATCACTGAGTGACCTGTAGTGTTGGTTACGGTGCACGTTTTAATCCGCGTTATGAACTCTGCACGCACACGCAGGCTTTCCCGTCTTTTATTTTTTCACGTAAAGACGTGACGAGTATCGCGCGCTTTCCTGCACGCGCAGGCCAACTTATTCACTACGCGCTCTGTGAAGCGAACTCATCTACTTGTTATACAAATAGTAACAAAGTTCTAGTTTGTGTGATTCGCGTGATAACAGAACGCACTAGACAGCTAACAAATTCAGCGTGTTTGAGAATGTTGTTAAATGCTGGCACTCCAGATTAATTTTGACGGCCATGGGATCAGCAACGTGCCTCCATTGCGCGGAACACGGGAATGTTTTGCATTTCGCCCCCACGGCAAGGCGACCGCCGCAACCGGGAACAACTACAGTTGTGAGCAGTCATTCCGTATCTTTTTATATCGTGTCCTTAAAAGCGTACGAATCAATCTTCACTCTGCCTGTGACTACGTTAGTATTGCACCGAGAAAAAAGAATCAGTGACCATATTGCTTATTGCCTAAACACACTTTAAACGCTGACATAGGAAGCGCCGTAAGTGAATTAATTAAGCGCAAAAGAATTTTTATCACAGCAGCCAAGCGAGCAGCGAGATTGAGACGTGATGGGCTGTAAATTGGCTGTGCTCTTTCAATAAATACTAAAAAGTGAACAATAGACAAAATGGGAGTCAAGAAGCAAAAAAAAAGAGATATATATATTTATATATAATAAATCAATCAAAATAGGAAGAAGAATAAGCGCGTCTAATTTTGATACGAAAGCCAACGTCTACAGTCGTGGCAAATACCAGACATACACAAGCGAGCCAGACGGCTGTCTGCCGGCCCCCGTTTTGAGACGAAATGTAAAAATATGGCGCTAAACCTCTTAAGCCAAAACGAGGGAAACAGAGAAACAGAAAGTTGAGGAAAATTAAACTGCGATACGCTGACGACAGAAATGCCAGCAGCTCCGCAGATGGTTGGGGGAGCGGGGTCTCCGGGGGGACATGTATTCCACGAACAGCCGCAAAAAGATGGGCTTGAAAAGAAACGCCGGGTGTATTCAAATTTAATACCCGGCGAAAAAACTTGAGCGCAAGAAGAGGCTGCGGCGATCATCGTCACTGCCGACTGTCTCTTTCCTTTAGCCCGCGCCGCTCTTCCATCCGGCTGCGTTCTCCTTGGAGGCGCGCGAAGGATGGGGGGTTGAAGAATTTTAATATCGTGAACTCTTGCGCAGGCAGCGAGCTTCTGGCTCTTCGCAGCACCCGATGAAGTGCCTCGCGAGGACACTTTTCTATCCGGCCGGAGATGCAGCCAGTCAGGGGTGGTGAAGAGGCGAGGAAATGAAAGAAAGATAAAGAAGAAAGTAATGAAACGTTAAGAGCTAAGCTAAGCGGGTGTCGGTTGCGTGCGATGGAGGAGCGAGAGCGCGCGTAAGGGACGACGTCGTCGTTGAAACAGAGCCTGTCACGAGGCGAAAGCCGCAAGGCTCGGCGCTCGCTGGCCCCTCTCACCCACTCTTCCCCGCCCTCCTTCTCTCCCCTTCATCCACGTGCCTTGTGGTGCGGCTTAGTTTTGTGCAGGACTCGACGGGGAAAATGTAAGCGCGTCTTCTAGCAGGTGTATAGGGACCGATGCGTTCCGGCTGCTTAGCACGACCTCGCTTGCCCTGTCGCCCTAACAACCGTCGTAGACTCCCAAGGGTGATGAACAGTTGCAATGGCATCCGTGAATAACAGATATACACGAGGAACTAAAACACTGATCCAGTCCATGAAACAAGATGTGACGTATATTATCGCTCAATGGTACTGCTCCTGCATGGGCACGTGGGCGCCGCCACAACCTGTATTCATTGGGTGATAGAGTGAAACTGGGCCACGTTACGCAGAGACAAAAACCTGAATGTACATCTTAACGGTGATTACCGGATTTGCCGTCTGTTCTGCGGAACGAGTGTGATGTAGCTCGGCGACATGGTATCGCACCGCGCTATTGGAATACTCATGAACCTGTAACCACTGGTTGAATCAATACGTTGCGAGAAAGTATTCTACGGAATGAAATAAAACTTCTTGGGCGAGTTGGTTGATACGTACGGAAGCCATTGTAGCACAAAGGAACATGGACAGAGAAGAAGGCAGGACAGGACGAGCGCCCGTGGTGTCCTGTCCTCTTCTTTGTCCGTGTCTTCTTGCGCTTTGGCTTCCATACGTATTTTACGGAAGTCTTATCGACGCTTTCATTCTGCGCTTCTGTGGGATGTGAATAAACCTTGGAGTCACACGTTAATATCGATAAACAGGTCTCAAGGCCGCTGACCGAGCTTGAATTCGGTCGACGGTGGCGAATTACATTCCAAGCGGCTATAGCCTTCAACCTTCCTAAGCGTGTCGTAATTCATTGCCTGTGAGCAACATCGTTATCGTCGTGCGGCCTGAATTTACCTTTCCGTACGTTACCCAAATCCTCTTTAACCACCATTTGGCGGACGTCGCCAGACGTTATGTATCCAAGTCAGGCTTGTACAAGGTATAAATAAATGTATTTGAGACAAGTTAGTAAATGCCACGGAGAAAAAAAAGCATTTGAATGGAGTATTAAATACGAAAAACAGTAATGTACTTGAGATGTACAACTTCTTCTCGCTGTTCCACCTCTCAGATTAGAACTGGATGTTCCTCCTGTCGGTAAGATCATGATTTTTGGTAGGCCGAGCTTGCATTGTGCTTCTACACTCTTCTCAGTAATTTTCACGCATTCAAATGCTCTCCTAAAGTTAAAGCCAAAGCAGCTCCAGCATTATTTCAGAGACATTGATGTACATCGTTGCAGTGGTGTGACTTGAGTTCAGAGTCGCCCATGCAGAGCGATAAACTTTCTTGCAATGTGTCGCCCTTCTTGCTCAAAATCGAATCACGCCTACCGTGCGCGTACCGCAAGGAACGCACGATCGGTTTCTTTACCTGTGGCTTGTCAAGCTTGAGCGCCGTGCTTTCTTTGTTTATTTTCCGCTGTTCTTTTTTTCTCTCTGTAAGCCTGTCGCCCCTAAGAGTTGCCAGACAGACGAAATGGGCGGAACCAGTTATCTGCACTCGACGCATCCGCGCGACGTCCTCTATGCGTGCTGAGACCGCACTCGATATTGACGAAGGCCGTATCTTAAATACTGAGTGCACGATACCCTAGCAAGTATTTAAATTGCAGGAAAGATGCGGAGTTATCCAAATTGAAAATTGAAAATATTGAAAAGATAGCTAGTGACACTGGGAAGTATTCAAGATACAGTATTTTGATTAGAGCATTTAAGGTACGTACAAGCCTGATCCAAGTTAATCCACTGCGAGCCTTCTGTGTACGCTTTTGCGACTGCCGCATGCTCGCCGTTGTTGCAAAATGGTGCTTTTCAAAGTGCGACGTCTTAGACAGGTTGGCCGAAGCCTTTGGCGGTGAATATGTTTATTATAATACGGATTAAAGCGTGGCTTCTAAAGAAGGCAGCACAACCGCGTATACATACGGCGACAAATGCGATGGATTTTATTTTATCATAACGTTGTTCAAGTTATCGCAGTTGGCAGTGGTTTTAGAAAAGAAACCGATAAACCTAGTCCACGGAGACGTCTGCAAGTTTCTGTGCAACATCTGCAACTGGGTCCACACAACCTATAGATGACCACCGCAGAACAGCACCGTCTACGGCCACAGTGCCGTTAGTATATAGATTATGAGGAGCGAAAAAGGCATAGCCAAAGAGAGCAATTACACGTAACACAATCTGTATGAACTATTTTCCAAACACGCTGCGCAAACACGATGGGGAAGCATAGAGACGGACATTGGTCAATAAAGGGAGCTAGAGAGCTATCTAATCAATCCAGGCGAGGTTTGCTTGGCGGCATCTTTAGCACGCTACCACAGATAGGTGTGCTGAAAGGATACTCCACAGATACACGATATGCACAAAATATTTTACAACAAAGTCTCTTATAGAGACCGTTGTCACAATTAACAATGTTTTCACGCGAATACATGTGTTCTCGCGGTGCGGGTGCAGCAACCAACACATCTTGTGGCTTCCGCCGTAGTGTCACATCTTTCTGAAAGAGCCGTATAACGGCACTGCACGCTATTTCCAATCCCCATCACGGGCCCCCTCTAAGCCCCTGACAGCCTTTTGCAATCGCTATCCAGGATGAAACGTTTATCTGTCGCCGTCAACCTGCGTGCGCATGCCTTCGCTTTCACAGGAGAAGTCGACTGTCTGCTGAAGTAAGCTCCATCGGCGCCGCGCTGCGCACCAAGGAACCGCTCTCACAGGACTGGCAGTGGTAATGTCTCCGATGAAGGGAACGCGAGCGGGCAGTTATGAACTTGTCAGGCTTCTCATTCTGAATGAAGGCCGCGCTCAGCGGGTTCGACGTTTGCGTTGGGTGATTCGGGTGAAAATCAGAAGAAAGAGCTCGGGGCCCTGTCTGCATCCTTGTTGTTGTTGTCGTCGTTGTTTTGTTTTAGTCCTTCCCAAATGTACATCTCGTAGACGAAATTTTCTATGGGCGAGGTGGCGCCACAGCTGCTAAAGTATGACAGCGATACGAAGCAGCTTTCACATCTAGCTTTTCGCGTTTTTACCACGAGGGCGAAACTGAACGAATTAAGTGAACTAAAGTTAAACAGAGCTCGTTATAACGCTGTGGTGGGAAATTACATCAGATATAAATAGTAAAGGAGTGGTAGCCTCATTTTAACGTGCTTTTCTACCTATGTCTCTAGCTATCCCACAACCTTCGCATGCGAACGTTGTGGGATTGTTCCCCACCTGCGGCAAGTTTTTTTTCATCCACTTTCATTTCCATTAATTTATTGTTTCTTTATTTCATTTATTAAGGACAAGTAATTTCCCCTATTTTGTCCTTCGTGTCAATGTTTGTTGGCTTCTTATGATGTGACTCTTTGTTCTGTGCTACACAGTTTTACATTTTACCCGAGTGAAATGGCTCGCGTTTCTATCTTTTTTTTAGTTTTGCGCCGTAACCCCAACGCCGGTACGTCAGCATGATGTAACGAATTTTAAATTATTTTTTCATATATGAATCTCTTTGACTCAGTAAAAGTAGACTATGTATTGTGGAGGGTGTCCGCCTCGTATGCGGGAGGTAATGAGTTCGAATGCTCGTGCAGCCGGATAGCCACCGGTTTTTTTCGAATGCGTAGAGATGTACCATGACCTGGTGCTCGGTTGTTTATATGGGTTCTGGAGATTTGCGAAGTTCTCTGGGCGCACCCTTTTTCTCACGAAAGGTTTGCTGAAATAGTCGAGCATCCGCTTCTGCTGTGGGAGGCGGACGAAGGCTGCCGCGGGGTACCTGCCGGTCAAATAGGTACAGGGGCGCTCCAGGCCCGGTGCTCTGCAATTGCGATAATTTCAGACGCTCGGAAGGTCGCCCACCTATCAGGAAGTTGGCGGCTTGCGGACGCCAGGCTTGTATTTTTTTCTGCGCATGGTGCGCATACGCCATGTTTCGTCCGTGGCCCCTTTAGAATACAATGTATTCAATTTTTGCAGATAAAAAAATAACTATGCCATAGCAGACGCCGTCAAAATCCATGACCTCATGGAGGGCTGGCGCGGGAACTTCAAGACGGCGTCGCCCCATGCATTTCCTTCTTGCGCATTTTGTGGCTTACCAAGCGTCTGCTTGGTAATATGCCGATGATGCGGTTCTTGTATCCTGTGCAACTAATTACTCTGATGTAATCGGCTCCTTACAGAACGAGGCAACTGAAGCTATGGGCTGATTTGCGGCTAATTTCATAAGCATCAACCCTTCTAAAACGCGACTTGTCTGTTTCCATAACCCCATGAAAAAAATGCTGCCTACGACATCATTATTCTTGCACACATCTCACTGTTATGAATGCGCATGTCAACCTGTTCAAAATGCATCTTCTGTTAAGTATCTTGGGTTGCTTTTTGACTGTGATCTTTTATGAAACTCGAAATTATCCCATCTCTGTAAAAGGCTGCGCGTGGTCTCCTGCGTATTATACAATATGCGATGTCTTATGCCAATCTCCGTGCGAAAAATTATTGTCCATGCTTTAGTCTACAATGTGCTGCGCGTTATGGCCTGACTGTGTATGGCCATTGTACCCTTAGGTGGAGCTCAATAATTAATTCAATTTTACGTTCACTGCTGTCAACAGTCGCATACGATTTGTGTCCTAAGCAAGATGCAGACGTCTTTAGGTTGTTGAATTTGCCAAACTTCACTTCCCTGATTGTCGAAAGTATTGCAACTAAACACTTCTGGAATAATGATTTTAAGATGCGATACATGCCTGTCCGCTCCTTTACACCGAAGGAACCTTACGTCATCCCCAAGACTTCGACAAAGTACGGAAGGAGAACGCGGCAATATTATGTTCCAGCCATATTTAATAAATTGCCAACCCCTGTGTGAGAAGCAAACACAAGGCGAGGAACTAGGAAACTATTTAGAATTTTCGAAGTTTAAATTTACATTTTGTATAACCATTCAATATTTTGCTCCGTCCCGCTAATAGCTAACTCCGCTATTAACCCTGTGCAATTTTCTTTGATCAGGCTGTCAGGCATTGCCAGTCAAGTACTCTGAGGTTTTGGTAGGCCTGTTATCTGTACTTTGTTTTCCTTTATGCATAATAACGATTGTATTGTATTGTATTGTGTTGTCTTCTCGCTTTAAGAGGTGTGTTTTTGGCATTGCGAAGTGGTAATTTACTAATACACGGGAAATCATTTTTATGTTTTTTTTTTCGTTTTCATTTAAAACGAGGGGACCAGTGATTGAAGGTCAAACCATTCGCAAAATAGCTCTGCCCTTATCATGTTTTCTAGGTGAGGAATCTACGATGGGAGGATAAAGTGCACACGGATTTAGCCCGGACGAAACATTGCACAGGTAGCTTACCTGACACGCCCTCATTCTAACCACTTGGCGGCCCTTCCCTTTCCCGTTTATCCTTTCTCGCGTGAGCTAAAGCTGACAAGGGTTATCACGGTCGAAGAGCCACCGCGACTGGAGAGATGCGGGCGCAGAGAACGGGGGCAGAAGCCGCGAAGGCATCCACTCGTGAGCCGAGCGAACGTCGGTGGTATGCAAATTGCAAATTCGAGTCGCAGCCAGCGCCGGACGGAGCGAAGAGCTCCAGCTACGTACCCTTCCTTCAGCGCGGTATTTGCTCGACTACACCACAGCGTACAACCGAGAGATAGAGAGGGAAAGGAAAGAACCACAAGAAAAAAAAGCCTTGCTATGAAAGCCGCTTCCAGTATCCACGCAGTTTCCTCCACATGCGACGAGATTCCGCGAGAAACTGTGCAAGGGAGAAAGGAACCTCACTGTTGTGCTGTCGTCGCGGCCATAAGCGAGCGACCGCGGGCATTATCTCGGGCCTGCCCACGGCGCCGGCATCCGAGTACGCGTCCTAGTACTGCCCTCTCCCCCTTTCACAAAGACGCGCGCACACACGCGCGCACAGACACTTTTTCGGGACCCATCTTGCGCCCAGCGAGACGAGCGAACCAACAGCCGTGGGCTCCGCGCGCTTGTGCGACGCTGGGCCGTAACGCGCCGCAGTCCCAGCCTCGGTTCCGTCCTCTCCCTCGCTTCAAGGTGTGCGGAACGCCAGGAATGCGCTCGACACCCCAAAAAACTTTTTCCTGCCCGGCTCGTGGCCCGCGACGAGCGTCGTCGCCGGTTTAGCGCCTGCTCGCTGGACGACGGAGCCCTGGCGCGAGTGCTCCCACTCGCATATGAGGGGGTCCCCGCGCAGTGCGTGGAGGCTCTGGTCTTCTTTTTGTGCTCGCTGTTTCGATCGTGCGAGCAACGTTGGCGCCTCAAACAAACCACTGTGAGCCCCTCCCCCCTCTCTCTCTCTTTCTCTCTCTCTCCCCCCTGTTCATCGGGTGTATCTGCCTCTGTGCCTGTATGCGCGTGTGTGTACTCAAGTGTGCGTGCAGTATGAGTACTTGCGGGTCTGTCTCTCTGTCGGTCATTGCGTGTGCGTGTGTGTCTGCTTGCCAGACAGACGCCAGTCGCTGCGTGTAGAAAAGGTTCGGCCCGCGAGAACTGAACCACTGCGCGGCAGGTCGGCCCTGCTCTCACCAGAGTCTGCACTGTTGAAAGAGGACGCAGAAGCAGCAACAAGCAGAGCAGTAGCAGAGGGAAAGGGGAAGGCGAGCGATGCGGGCACACAAACACACATACACAAACCTAAGCGCCCGCGCAAACGCACACGCACACACAACCTCACGGGAAATGCGTATAGCTATCTGGGTGTGTTCTTTTCCGTGTCCGGGCCTTTCCCTTCTCCCCGCTCGCTGTCGACGCCGCACAGGCAGCTCTGGAGCCGCGGTTAATGTTGTTTGGATGGTCGGCTATCATTACTCTGCGCGGGCGGTTGTCATCGTCGGGGAAAAACTGGGGAAAAGCACGCCGCTCTCCGAAGGGTGCCGAATTCCATACGGAGGCAACTGCGGCTGCGACTGAAGCGAACCCGCCGACGCGACGCGACGGCCTCTAGGCCGCGCCAGTTGCGAAATGGAGGAAAGCAACACAGCGTAGGGAGCCTCCAAAATTCCCGCTTGTACGCAGCGGCGTATACATTTTTGTTTCCACGAAAATAACAGAAACGCTTAATCAAACAGTCAAGACCCGAGCTGCGAGGTCGTTTCTATCCCCTGTACCGAGGCTCCTGCGCGCATCTAAACACGCAGTTTGCGCGTCGAGCCGGAAACTGGCAACACATAGAAAACAAGAAAAAACAGAACAACACATTCCTTGGCGGAGCATATGTCTGATGTCGCGAGACAGCTATACATGTGATTGATGAGAGACAACCGGTTGTGTTTCGAAATGATTTATTGCGCCGTTGCACAGCCGAATGTGCTCAGTAATGCGCACTCGCCTGACGGTCCTTGGATTTGATCAGCATGCAGCGTTCTGTGGTATTTATTTCCGCAGCCTGTAGTTGTTCCCTCTACAGTAGTCAAGTTGGGCTGCGAATGCATTCAGTATATTACAATGGGAGATATGTATATTCTCGGAAAAGTTACGTACGGCTACACCTTTTCTTTTTCCTCAGAAAAGATCCAAATTGACTGCTCTGTGATCTCCTGAAAGCGACACTTACCTGAATCTCTGCTTATGCTTTCTTAATGTTTTTCCCGAAGGTATGCATGATTGCCTCAGTAGAGATTTATGCGCAATGCTGTTTTCCAATAACTTAGAATTATTGCGCAAGAACAGCTTCTTTCGAACCTGTTACTTTTCAGAGACCGTTGGCGCGAGATAACAAAAGGAGAAACGTGCAGGAATGAAATTTATACGCCATTAAAAGCTGGTTGGGCAGCAGAGATCTTACTGTGTATAGTGTCATCAGGTAAGTGATGTCTTTCGTATGAGTAAGTGGCTATGGTGTTGGGGCTGCTGAGCACGAGGTCGCGGAATCGAATCCCGGCCATGGCCGGCCGCAATTCAATGGAGGCGAAATGCGAAAACACCCGTGTACTTAGATTTAGGTGCACGGTAAAGATCTCCAGATGGTCGAAACTTCTGGAGTCCTCCACTACGGCGTGCTTCATAATCAGAAACTGGTTTTGGCACGTAAAACCCCATACCATAATTTTTTTTTTCGTATGAGTTACACTGGTCTACGCAGGGGGTATTCTTTCGGTAACGTGCACGCCGTTGGAAAGCCTCGGGTAGCAAAATGCAAGTTCATGGAAACACGCCTTACTCGACATCAACGCAATAAAGTAGTCTACGCATGAACTTACAAGAGGTATGCAGTAAATTAAGGGCACAGATCCTACGCAAGTTCTTCTAAGGCCCAGTAGGGCACCACAGTAAACTATGGGCTCAAAGCAAACGTGGGCCAGAAATCGCACAACAAATTCCACGGCAAGACAAGACAGGCTCAACGCGCTGTTGGGATGCTTCCACGCACTCGCTCACGCTCCAAAGCAAGGCCACAAACAGTTCAGCGCGGTTTATTAGCTAGCGCATGTAATCTACGCGCCGCTTATGAATAACGCAACAACCAGGGGCCGCCCAGTGAAAACCACGGTGCTTCTTCTTTCTCCGCTCGGAGTCGGCAAAGCGGCCGACTTCATGATGGAAGGCGCCGCCTTGTTCAGCTAAGGACGCCACGCATCTTGAGTCTGCCGCAAGGGAAGGCGAACGAACGGCAAATTAGCCAAAGTGTTCCCTTCTTCCATTCCGTGCTCGGCTCGCTAGTAATCTTAATCTGCAACGCCGAGAAGCAAGGAAGCGAGGGAAAAAAAAAAGCTCGTGCTTACGTGACCACCGTTGTCGGTAAATTGAGTTAGCGGCTGCGCACTGGTATACACAGGCTGCGGAGAATAACGTTAAGGCTCCGCGGACACGCGCCTCTTTTCATACGGCACTAGGGGCCACCCCGTCTACACAGCCGGCTTCAGCGCCGCAGTGCGGCCATACTTGCCAGCAAGTCGCCTTTTAAGTAAGGGCTTCTTTACTGGAAACATTTCACCCCTTTACGGCTCTCCATGGTGGAGGAGGTGCGCTCGCATTGTTTGATGGGTCGGGTAATCAATGATATTCCTGGTCGTTTATTTATCCCTGCTTCCGCCAAGCGGTCCTCTTTTTACGGCTGAATTACGACCAGTTCGGATACCCTTCTTGAATGACGAACAGCGCAGGGAACCACGCCTCACAGACTAGGTTTCTGGTGTGCATCGGTCGACCGACAGAAACAGAGCGACTGTTACGGCATCGACTGCTTACGGTCCACGTTGTCGCACTCGAACTCTTTGTGTTTCGAAGTCCTCTGCGGCATGATCTACGCGGTAGTAGGGGGAAATGACGTAAAGGAATCTAATAAACAAAATGAATGTTTTGCTTGAGTACATCTTTAAGTCAAATGTCTCGATTAGAGTGTCCTGCTTGCCTTTCGCAGCGCATGTCGCTACTAAGGGACCATAGCCCTACTTGAATTGCCATGTTGATCATTGCCTGCACCCAAGTGGTATTTGCGGTGCTTCTCGACGTGACCAGGCTCATCGCACCCTTCTTACTCTTCTACAAGAAACTGACTTGGCTTCCCGTTTGTGAGATACACTGAAAGACGAAATAGATTTTTTGGCTAACCTTATTTTGTATTTTTGCATTCTTCTATAATTAGTGCAACTTGTGAGTCTTTTTTACAGCGAAGCTGTTTATGGCTATTTTCTGGCGGATCTGGTCTCCGTGGACATAGACCAACAATTTTTATACTTGGGCCCATCCCGAAGCTAGTGAAATGCCTGGCAAAGCCGTGGCGAAGGTGAAGCAGGCGTTAAGCACTTACGTGGGCCGATCCCGAAGATAGTGAAATGCCGGGCCAAACCGCAGCGGAGGAGGAGGAGGAACTTTATTATTACAGAAGTCGTTGTGGGGTTTATTCCCGGGTGGTTCCCTCTTACAGGACGGTGCCGTTCACCATTAAGTGGCCCACACACACAGCTTGGCTGGTCATCCTTCTTCACAGAGTGGAAGGGCACTAAATCTTTTTCTCTGTTCCTGCGTGTGCGTATACTGTTCCTACTTGCTCACTGCGTGCCTTGCTTTACTTTCGTCTTCGTAGCCTGTCATCTTGCTGTTTATTCCCTCTTTACTTCCCTTTCTCCTTCGACTTCCTTTGCTATCCCCCTCCTTCCTAAAGAGTAAACAGGCTTTGTGCCCGTGTCAGTGGCAGTTGCCAGCCTGCTCCTGCCCTATTTCTCTTTCTGTTTGTATATGCGTGTTTTCATATAATAATAATAATAATAATAATAATAATAATAATAATAATAATAATAATAATAATAATAATAATAATAATAATAATAATAATAATAATAATAATAATAATAATAATAATAATAATAATAATAATAATCTTCAAGTCGAAATGGAAAACGGAGTCGATTGCTGAACGCCATCCACTCAGAAGAAGTCAACGTGCACACACACATTGAATAAGTGAGCAGGATAATTACAAGTGAAAGTGTGCACGAGCGAGTGGAGGCACTCTTAAGTGTAAGGAAGTCAACGTTAAGTCATGAAGGAGTCAGCCAAGTTGGAAAAGTGCACTCGTATATTGTGAGCGAGCGTATCTCGTCTACTAATTGTCTGTGCATACGTGAGACTAAGTGAAGGCGTTGGCACCCAGCGTTTTTAGGGTGTTTTTGCTTGCAAGCCAATAAAGTACTGTAATATAAGGAGATGAATTCGAGGCAAACTGAACCTTTTGAAGAGTGCTGAATATTTTAGGGAAGTTCCCCATACGTACAGAGAAGAATGCTCGAAATGTAGGCCGTTCGAGGTTCAAGAACGGGGCTCTCGCAGGCAGCGAACTTCAAACCTCAAAGTTTTCTGACACCACGCTCTCCCCTCCAGTCGAGAAGATTCACTTTCGCTTGACTCGTGTTGCGTGCTAGTCTACTGCTTTACGAGGCTCGGCCGCAGAATTCGTGGTACATGAAATTAAACGCGCATCAGAAACTCGACTCCCATCGGTGAGCCCGAGCGGAAAGCGTCCAGAATTATTCTAACTACTCAAAGCGGCCACCGCGAAACTGCGAGCAGCCTTACCTCGCGCAACGCCCGAGGCAAGAGAATTCTCCGGCGCTGAGACGGCAACGTCGTTCCAGCCTCCAGTTGCTTCCCGCACAGCGGAAGCTCGCCGGTTAGCTTTCGAAACTACAACACTCCAGTTCTAAGTTTGGCCCATAAGGGTGTGTGAGGGGGTGGGAGGGGGGGTGAGGGTGGAGAATAATTCTCAGACCTTCAGCACAGTCGTGGAGCGGCGGCCGCGGCTGGTCTCAGCGGGCGGTTGCCCGCACGCTAATCGGTGTCAGATGTATTCGTGGCTTCGGCCAATTAATCCTTCCGCTGATGCCACGAGAGGGAGAGAGAGAGTTCGCGTATAGCCATCGCTCGTAGTTCAGGACCTTTCCCACCCACTTAGCAGACGGTCTGGGCAGCTGCTCTGTCTTCGAGCTCCCATCTTTCTTACATCCGATTTGATCGTATACCGCTGTCAAAGCGATGCGCTAAGCCTGAACTCTAGCATGGGCAATGGGGTCCCAATTATAATGCGGTACTTGTTACGTTTGGATTACGGCTGCGGCAACTTGGTTGCACGGTCCCGTTTGTGTTTTGAGGAGATGATGTCAATGAAAACAAGTGTTAGTCATATATGCCATAAATCCCTTTTCAGACTTCGTCACAAAAGAGTCCCACTCGTTGGCTCATTTCAGTGTGAGTGGTTCAGTTCGGGAGCTAAATATGTACATTTTCTCAAGGTTTTTTTTTATATTAGGTGTCGAGATGTTAACTTTGACGGCTTGTGTGTGTCCCGAAAGAAAAATACATCTTTTTCTCTGTGGATACATACACTTCGGACACATACACGTATAAGAGATGAAGTGCACAACTAAGACGTCCTTTTTGCTTCTATTTCACATTTTTAAATCGGAAATTATTGCACAAAATTGGGTGGGAAAATAAAATGCAGGAAAGCGTGTACAGTTATTTTACACAGAACTTGGCCATTGAAGGGTTAAGAATACCCTGCAAAATGCTTTGAGTTTGCTTGGTAACTGGCTGGTAAACCTGTACAATCGCTAAACAGTTCTTACGTAAGAGCTAGAGGAAAAATTGTATTCCCTGAAACGTAGCACGGGACCTAACTTGCTCTTCGCGCCCCTCTAACTTGCGCTTCGTCCCCCACCCCCCTCCCCATACACACATCAATAAAAAAACCAATAAACGATTGTCCTTCCTCGTTGTTGTCTCTTCTTTATCCTCGTCAAGGCTTCGGTAGTATCGATGACATCGTGTGCAGCATGGTGTACTGTTGACCAAGTTACTTGAAGGCCCCATAGCACCCAGTAATAACCAGTGCCAGCTTAAGAAAAGCTTGTGCCGGCAACAGTGAGTTAAGTGGCCGATGATGTAAACAATAAAAAATAAAAAAATCAGGGCAGTTGACCAGCACAGCAACGCATTCTGTCATAAAGGGCATGCAGTTTATGTAATTCTACTACAATACTTCGGGCGTTTACGTGGAAACTCCGAAAGGTACTGACGCGCTCAGTTGACTGGCAGCAAGACAATCGTTCATGTCTAAAGAACTCAGTAGGACGCTCCAGTATAACCATCATTGTTTAGCTGTGTGACTTGTGGCCTTGTGTGTGGCGTTCACAAGGGCCTACGCATTCGGCATCGGGATGGGCAGAAAACGTTTCATGTGACAGTTGCCGGATTGAACTGTACATAGAACCTGTCCTCGCTCCTGTCCCCGCTTCAAGGACCGGCACCTTCGTCTCCGTCTCGCGTTCGATCTCCTGAAAACAAGAGCACACTCGGTGTCAAAAGTCCTTGGACCACGGACACGTGCGTAGCAAGTTCAGAAAGCGACACGCACGTCGCTGCAGCTGCTCAAGTCGACAGACCTCAGTGAACCACCCTATAGTCTCTGCGTGCGCCTCCTGTTCGACGCGTTCTGAGTGTTCTCTCTTGCTTTCTTTCCTTCTATCCATTAACGCTTTATGTAAGAATGTTGCCTACCTGCCACACGTAGGGCAATATGTCTTTCTTGCTGATTTTTGGTTTTTGAGTACGTAGTTCGTGGTTGAATTTATTCAGCCAACACTGATTGATAAGCAGCAAGCGGACAGTGGTCAGCAACACGGACAGAGGTCGAGGACGGCTCGCTTCCCTTTGAAAGCGTGGTCAAAGAAGAAATACCAAAGCAAAGTTCATGCCTGCAAGTGGTATCAGAGCGGCATTGCAGAGGAAATACATTGCACACCTCTGTTGCACATTCGACGAGAACTGTCTGTAAAAGACGCACCCGAATCCACAAGTGACTTAAGACTTTCGTCATTCGGAGGAAAAATTCGCATTTCCTCTAACAACTCATACGCCTCGCCCGTAAAGGGTTAACCCTCTTTTCTCTGCATAGCGTACTAAACCGGGCGCGTGCCTCTTTGATCTCTCTACCTTTCTTACCCATTTCCCCACCCTCTTGTTTACTAGCGTTTTGCACACACTCTGCTCTCGAAAACACGATGTGTTGGCAAATGTTTACGTCTGTCCCATGTCTGTACCATGGCCGGTCGTGTTTGTACGTAGTACTACGTCCCCCCGCTGTTTCGCTGCGGTAAACTATACAGCCTCCGCACCACTGCACTGTTTTAGCGAGAGAGCGAGGACGAAAACGATCAGTGAAGCAAGATAAACGAAGGCGAACTAAAGATTGCGAGGCGGTGGTAAACAGGATCGGCAGCGGGCGTGTCAAGTTGCCTGCAGCGGGAGATGTAAAAATAAAGCAATAAAGGACGCAATACGGCCGCGCATCGTATCGAAGAGCCTTTGTCTCGACGATGAAGTTTCGCAGCTACTAGCATGTACTAGGTAATACGAAAAGACAAGGAATTATGTTTCGGGGATCAAATTTTGCCCTTCGTAAATCTCCGGTGACGCAAAACGCTTCTTAAGAGATTATTGCGGGGAATGATTCTGAGTCGATGCCCCTTTCCTTTCCAAAATGTTTGTGAACGTCTTTACGAAAAGTGACGTGCGACTTCTTAAAGGTGCTTTCTCTGTGCTGAGGTTTATTCCAGTCGTTTAGGCTCATTTGCCATTGCTCTTAGCGTCCGTTTGCCGAATCATTAGGTGAGTGATTAATTTGGATGAAATTGGAAACATTCGCAACTGTTGCGTCACCGGCTACTCCAAAACGATAAATTGTTCAATGATCAAATGATGATAAAATGAGGGGGCATGAAAAACATTGCAGCGATAAAGAAAATTGTATAAACGTACTTAAATAGTTAATATAGAAAGAAAAGAGCACTACAACAGCAGATTATCCACTTTCTGCAAATATACATAAGTCAGTCCCATAATACTTGATAAATAAACAAATAAAAACACAGACATACTAAGCGTTTATACATAAATACAACATTATTTCAGTAAAGAAAGGTTATTACAGCTTTTATTGCTGAATGTTGTAATGACGTGTTACCCTAAGGCGCAAGCAATTTTTCTATAGCGGAAGGGCGATCACCTCCAGGCATGACCTTGCTGTTCAAACTTAGGACAGCTTATGAAAACGTGTTCTAGGTTCTCCCATGAATAACCACACGTGGAGAAAGGCATAACTGAACGGCGCATGTGATACAAAAAGCTACCAGTATAGGTCACATCAGACACGATCTACGACCGCAGAACTCCATGAGCAATACTACTAACCATTCACTTCATTCAAGCACATTATTACTTAACTGACTCAAAGTCGACTCTTCGATGCATACGGCACTCGTGATCGCTTGATTCAAACGCAATGACGATTTATCAGGTTTCACTGAAAATAGTCCCAGCTGCATCGCCAGGGCATCAAACGAAGTTGCAAATGATTATTGGACATGTCGGTTTGCAGAAAGCACTAAAACCAACAAACCTCCGTTGGTCTGAGTACTGAGAAAGGCCCATTTGTCTAAATAGTAAGAAAACAAAAAGTTGGGGGCGATTACCAGCAGCCAATTGGTTCTTGCTAACGGATGTTATGAAAACATGGCTAAAGAATAAAAGGATAAAGAAAACTCAGGAAAGCAATATCACTGGGGGGACAGTTCGGGGTTTGTAACATGTCCGGGCATTTCGTTAGAATTAAACCGTCCAACCGGGCTTTCCACAGAACACAATTCACAAGCCTTGAAATCAATGATGTGTTGGTGGCGTCGGTGGTTTTCAAGATGTATTCCACCTGTACAGCTAGCGTGCCGGAATGCCGGAAGTCACTTGGCCTGCATCATAAGTAGCTCGACGTTTCGTGAAGCAACTTGTCTGAAGCACATAACTGCTTATGTGAAGTGTGGCTAGACAAACATAATTCGTCATGTACCCAGAGAAGTGCTTTGTAGGTTTTGATTAAACCAAGTTGAATGGTTGAAAAGTGTCTGTATTGGCTCGGCATGACATAGCGGTGCCTTTCATACAATACACACAGAATACGCAGCTCGGAGTATTCGTCGGTCTGTCGCATACGTCATGTGAGACATGTTCCAGCACGAAACGCATGTGTTATATTAATGGAAACGTTTCTGCGTGTTTCTTTATACGTATACGCAAGCGTAAAGTGAAGCCTACTGCAGAACGTCAAAGAACGCTTAAATAGCAAGAAATATCTAACGTGTCGACGGCGCTGCACGAAAGATGTGACGGTGACAGAGAAAAAAATATTCTCGTCGCTGGGGACGCCTCCACTTTTGGAACGAACGGCGACGAATGGCAGTTGACTCCCTAGGATCCAGTTGACGGCACGCAAAGAAAAACAAAATGAAACATTATTAAAAAGGTAGTGCGGGGCAAATAGAAAAAAAAAGAACTCCTCCGTAGACAAACATATTCTCGGCCTTTTTCCGTATGACACGAAACAAAACTGGTATCACACACACAAAACCCAAACTAGCGTATCAAGATGACGCGTGCAAAGTACAAAGGAAGTGGCTCGACGAAAGAGGTTCCTCACCGAGAGAAGGGAGGATTTGTTTCGCGTTGTCTACAGGGTGGCGCAGTTTTCGATGCCTGCGCGAAGCTTCGCTTCCTCCTGTTGGACGCTGTCGGCTTCGCTATTGATTTTCGTCAGGCAGTTCAAAGAAGAGCGGTGCGACAAGTCAGCCTACCGGTGACGAGACCAGTTTGGCTTACTTTGTCACTCTGATTTTTCTTTTTCCGGCTGCTGTCGCACTTCTATGTGAAATTGTCGAGTCGTTCTGTCTGCCACGGTGTCGTTTCGTTGCCTCGCTGCTACGTCGTCGCCTGCAACAGTGAGAAAACGGGCAAGTTTACTTCTGTGCGCGAGACTGTACGGGGAAGCCGCACTGTTTTGCTGTCGCATGAGTTCACGATTTTTTGTTTTTCTATTTTAGTCCTACGCCCTGGGCAGATATCAAGAAGTGTGTATATCTGAAGTAGCGTTTAGGGTGGGGAAACGCCTTGTAAACTGCGAAGAAGAAATGCTTGTAGTTTTTTGGCTTTCCGTGGATAGTTGTTCATTTTCACAGTAGTGATTGATGACTCGTTGGCGTCGTTCAGGTCCTGCGAGACAGTTTCTTAAGAAGGGTGCGCTGGATATGTGGAATATGTTATTCGGAACTTTCAAATAACCAAACCGATTCTTTTTTATGCGAAGCATATTACGAGGGCTCAACCCAGCTCCTCAGGCGCGGCGGTGACCATGAAATCACGTGACACCGTGACGTCACGACAGAGGAGAAGTGGCTTTGGCTCAACTCTTGCAAGACGGGCTGGGTGGGAATCGAACCAGGGTCTCCGGAGTGTGGGACGGAGACGCTACCACTGAGCCACGAGTACAACGCTTCAAAGCGGTACAAAAGCGCCTCTAGTGAATGCGGTGTTGCCTTAGAAACGCGCTGTTTCTAAGGCGTGCGTCTCTTGCTCAGGCGCACATTTCGTTGCCGCGCCGAACGCTGCTTTGCTCGACGCTCACCGCGTCCAATGCGGGGCGCGTAGTCGCTGCCCTGTAGCCCATTGTCTTACACCCCTTGGCGGGTCGACGGGAACGCTGTCGCGTTCCACTCTTGAAGGCGAAGAAGTAATGCATGAGTTGTTTCTTCGTCTAGCCGAACCAAATATAGCCAAGCAACAGCAGTTCACCAGGCTAAACAGTGGTTCAACAACTAAAATAAAGGCTAGTATGCTTCGCATCCTGGGCTTAACCTTACCTAAGCCACAGCCATTTTTTTTGACATTTGAATCGCGAATCGAATCAGTGGAATTCAAATTTCCAAATAGAACGTCGTATATTTTCTGAAAAATCTACAGTTACACCGAACTGGAGTAAAACTTGAGCCGTTAGCCTTCTGTCAAGCGACGACAGGAGTGGACAAGCAAAAAATTTAGCAGTATTTTCTGCGCAACCCAGTGCTGTCGCAATTCATCCGCCTATACTCTAAACGCATCTATAGCAGCACCCAACTGATTTCTGGTAGTTTAGGAGCCACTTCGAAACTAGACGTTGAATCCGGAAGCACTAGCTTCGGCAAGTAGTAAACCTTGGTCATTTTTTCTCGAAACGTTTTTTTCCTTGCATTACCGCGATCCCTCTTATACTTTTTTTTAGTACTTGCCACATTTGTACCACTTTTGCCAATTAACAGAAAGGACAGGTGATCACCTGCATCCGCCATTTTGTCCTGAATATGACAAACAACTTTTACACGCTCGTGGGCGACAATAACAATTTCTTAAGCCTGTGGGCACGAAAGATAGACTGCTGATTAACAATAATTACCTATATACACTGTCCCATAAGCTGAACCACAGTATGTGCTCCTCGGATTACCCGTCCTCTTGCCAGTCTTGTCAAGAATCAAAGTAAACGAGTGAATCACTGTGCATCATTGCGTGAGCGTCGAGGACCCCTTTCTATAGATATGTTGGAAAGGTGATACAATTGTGTGCTCCTTCAAGAATACAGTAATGCAGCCACCTACAATGTGCTCAATTCACTTACCAGAATAGGATAACATGGAAATCGAGCGATAATTGAAAACTGAACGCAGGTCATCCTTTCTTAATATAGGAACAACACGTGCTACTTTTCAATCATGCGGAAGCACTGCACAACGAGGTGAGGTCTGAAAAAGCTACCACAAGGAATTTACTTAAATGTTCAGTGTAATGCCGAAGGCAGGTTTCGGAGATGCAATTATGACCATTGAAGACGCTTTTATATTTAGCCTGAGGAGCATCTTAAGTATACCTTGACGAGCTATGTTAACGTTACAAGAATATGAGGGCTAAGTTTGGACTGAGTGATGAGTGGGCGGGGTGAAGACGCTGTGGAAGTGGCCATTGAAAATGTGGGAGATACTCTCTGCATCTGTTATTGGAACGCTACTATGGATATTGTTTTGTTATCGTTGGCCTCTACTCATCTCATTTATTTATTTATTTATTTATTTATTTATTTATTTATTTATTTATTTATTTATTTATTTATTTATTTATTTATTTATTTATTTATTTACATACTCTCAGGTCACAAGGTCTTTACAGAGGAGTGGCTAACAAAATATATCGTTTATTGCCTTCTTGAAAGCGACAGAATCATGTGTCGCGTGACGGAAGCGCGATTGTGGTTCCAGTCACTGCTTATTTGCGGCAAAAAAAAGCATGGTCGATACTATTTAGTGCGGCATGATAGAGCTTTCGTTTTAGATGGTGATCATTCCGCGAAGACGCACAGACAGGCGGAAGAACACGTTCAGTTTCAAGAGCAGGGCTAGCATAACAAATCTTATGAAAGTCTCTTAAACGGGAGCACTTCCGGCGTGATAGATATGTCGACAAACCTAACTTGACTTTCATTGACGAAACAGTTGCGCAACGACAAGGGTTGGAGAGTATGTAATGATCCTGCATCTGCAATGAAATGAATGGAACAACTTTCATGCGGCCAGGACTGGATCTTGGATCGTATGTATTGAGGCTAGCAGACCCCATCATTTCGCTAAAGCTTACTCACTATGTTCTCGAAACACAAAATGTTCAGTTGATGCCTTGCTATCGAATAAAGCAACATGCATATATATAGAAGCAGAATCACGTAGGAAGAATGGCAACCACATTGACATTCACAGGCTAATGCCATGTATGTCCGAAACAGCATAGTGGCTGTTTGTTCTTATGCTCTTTTTGCCTAATATATACCTGTTGAGGCAACAGAGAGAGAGAGAAGAAAGCAACGGGAGGACACAGATATACAAATAATAATCAGAGAAATGAACGTAGGAAAGAAAGAAGGGAAAGAACAAACTACAAAACATAATACATAAACATTACAAAATAAAAAGCTAAAACAGAAAGACTGTTTCCACTACTGCAGCACCAAAAAGACACCCAGATAGGCAAGTGGCTTATCAACTACTTCAACGCATAGGAATCCCCTACGGCCAACATGTTCGATGGTTTCGGTGAGCAGGCGGCTAGCTGTGTGATGCCAGTCTGCGACCAAATCAACGTGGTTATCTATTCGCTCCAGGTAAACTCCACACTGCGACTCTAACCTAGGAACACTAAGCGCTTCACGCGAGTGGCCGGGCGACGCAGTCGCTTTCGCTTGGGCCTCCGCTGGACTACGCTGGCGTCGGCGGTGGCCGGTGAAGCGTCCGGCCCGCCATTACGAACGTGGCGCTCGAATTTCTCGTGGGAGCAATTATACGTGATCGCCCGCCGCCGTCCCGCTGGCCCGAAATCGAGGGACCCGAGCAGACCACTCTGAGCTCTCGGCGAACAAGGCTACGCCGTTTGTGGCGAAATGAGGCGGGCGTTATGGCCGAAGGCAAGGGAATCCCATGGACAGTGTTCGCGCCTTGTGCAAGCAGACAGCGCTTAAAATTTCCGCATTTGCTGCGACAAAATGTTTGTATATTTTTAGGGATCTCGCCCTATCCAAACATATCAGAGTCCTCTCGGCTTGTTCATTCAATATCTAATTCGCTTCAGTGCTCCCTTTCGCCTATTGCGCACCTTCCGCCCCTCCCCCCCCCCCCCCCCCCGCCCACCAACCTCACCCACAGCATGTTTTAGAGCAAGCGATCAGGACGCTGGTCTGCTGATCTAGCGAGCTCCATTTTGCAGCAAATTCGCCGGGCAAGTTCTTAGAAAAATTAAGGTCAGCATATACATGGTCGAAACACGACGCTCCACCTTCTACATTTTGTAGACGCATGCATTAAAATGCTTCGATTTAACCTGCTGAGACACATCATCATCATCATCATCGTCGGCGTCGTCATCGTCGGCGTCATCATCATCATTAGCCTGGTTACGCCCACTGCAGGGCAAAGGCCTCTCCTATACTTCTCCAACTACCCCGGTCATGTAATAATTGTGGCCATGTTGTCACTGCAAACTTCTTAATCTCATCCGCCCACCTAACTTTCTGTCGTCCCCCGCTACGCTTCCCTTCCCTTGGAATCCAGTCCGCAACCCTTAATGACCAGCGGCTATCTTCCTTCCTCATTACATCTCCAGCCCATGCCCATTTCTTTTTCTTGATTTCAACTAAGATGTCATTTACCCGCGTTCGTTCCCTCACCCAATCTGCTCTTTTCTTATCCCTTAAACCACCAAAGTGACACCCATCATTCTTTTTTCCATAGCTCGTTGCATCGTCCTCAATTTCAGCAGAACCCTTTTCGTAAGTCTCCAAGTTGAGACACAACATGCGATTATATACTCCAATACGGCCAGGAAGAGTAGCTTGGAATGATGGAGTTCTCAGCAACCCGACGCAAACACAGAGTACTGCCGACTGTTGACAACGAAAATACATAAGGAGTCCGTGCCGAAGGAACAGATCCAAGCTTGAAGTAACAGTTTGATTTTGCATGTGCTTGGCTGCTACACAATGAATAATCTGTGGGTACTCATGGCATCATGCTCCACAGAGGTAGCATGAGAGATCTCAAACTTCATCGCAACAAAACTAGCAGGATAGAGAGAGCAAAGAAAGAATGAGGAAGGAGGCCCGTCCATGTTCACTATCCTACACAGGGGCAAGGAGGTTAGTGCATGGAAAGAAAGAAAGAAAGAAAGAAAGAAAGAAAGAAAGAAAGAAAGAAAGAAAGAAAGAAAGAAAGAAAGAAAGAAAGAAAGAAAGAACGAAAGAAAGAAAGAACTGATGGTGTCACCTTATATGGAGGTGCACGTCGAGACTACAGTTGTTCATTGAAGTCTAGTTGGCTTCGGAAACTGCATAATTTCGGGTCTCGTTTTCTGGGCTTGAGAGAAACAGTTCAGGCGGTGAGATTAACGAGAGAAAAAATCTGTTTCCCTACACTATACTTTGATATAGATACTTGTTTGGACATTGGACACATGAATCTGCCACAAGAAACGTGCTAACTGCACGTTTCTTGTGGGCTGCCCGCCAATCGGCAGCCCACTTTCGAATAGCTGTTAATTTTTTAGCGTTTTTCTTCCCGTCTACTTTAATGAGAGATTGCTTAACTGAGTAATTGTCATATATCTGCGGGGGAGGGGGGGTTAACGGCGGGTGAAAGACTCACTGCAACAAGAAAAGCCACGGTTTTTGCTGGTTCTCGTAAATTTGCCCGCAGTATAGAACCTCCGAAGATGAATCACCAAATAATACGTTAAGCTGCCCTTAGTCATAGCTGAACATCATTCACACTTGCACTTTCTTATGCAGACTACCTTCATAACCGAAAACTTGAGAGCTCGGCCTTGGCATAATCAGGACCCCGGAAGCGGCTTCATGCACTCCAAGGCAGGTATCGATCCCTGAACCTTTCTTCTTGCGTTTGTTTTGGAGTGTTCCTGGCATATTCACGCAGCGCCCACGACTTTCGAGATGGATTGGAAGCCTTAGCATGTTTGACGTTTTGAAGTCGCGCCGCATACGTAAACTGATGGTTCTGAGCTTTGCCTGGGTGGGCCAGGCGCTCTCCTTCCAGTTTATTGATAGATATTGAAGTGTACTGTATAAATAAAAGAAGTGCTAAATATTTCGGCCATACAAGAAACTTTCCCTGTAATATTACTAATGCAGCGGCCTAAAGAAGCGTGACGGGGTGACTTGTTGCAAAGCTGTTGTCCGTACTGTCGTGGCGCCATATTTTGCACTCAATTTTGAATCCCGTAGTGCAACACTCATACATCTTTTTTTTTTCTGTGTAATAGTTTTTTTATATAGGCGTTATAGTTAGTAAGAACGCGTTTCCCGTGTTCTTACTGATTTGTTGTTACTAATGTGTTGGCACTAAGGGAGTACCACGATTTAATGCGCAAAAGCCGAGAGGCCTTCGTGAATTTGTTTGTTCTATATAGCTTGCAGTTCGGCACTGGCGTATTCCCTAAAAAAAGAAAGAACTGGTGAAGCGAAATGTTGTCTGAGTATAGGACAGCGAGAAACAGGGAGATAGGATAACGATGACAAAAACAACAATGGAACGCCTATGCGGACACTTCGCCCATTTTTCATGTAATGAAAGATTAAGACAAATGTCGAGCACGAAAAATTTAGTAGTGTTAACATTTCGTTCTTGGGGGAGCTGAAATGTAAGGTTAATTCCGTCACTCTCGATTTACATTTCTCTAAGCATGCCTGCTGGCCAAGAGCTTTTTCTTTCTCTCTTCATATTCAATATGTCCTTTCCCGTTCGTCCTAGTTTATGTTGGTTGCTTCTCGAGAACGACACATAGGAATGTTATCGCACTTAATGGCAGCGGTGCGTTTTCTCCCCTGTCCATGCATAGATATACGGAGAAGCACCATTCGTAGACGCTCGATCATTTCTTTTATTAGATGTGTTTAACAATACGTTTCTGTATGTAGGGAGAGCCGGCTACTCCTCTCGCATGGCGCAACAATCGTGTTGAAAAGCTGTGAAAATACAGGGGAAAAAAAACTGATGTTTCGAGAGAGAGAGAGAGAGAGAGCATGCAAGGAGAGTGAAGGTAGGGAGCTCAGCCGGAAGAGCGTATGGTTTGCTACCCTACTCAGATATTATGAGAAATGTGGAAAATAAAGCGAAAAACGGGTAGAGAAGTTTACAATTTACAAGTGCCCCTCGATGGACGTAAACGATGACCCTAGGAACAAACCCAACTTTCGCGAACGCAGAAGTCAAATCCTCATGTTTCTGAAGCCCCGAACACACCTATCACGTCTTTTTCTCTCAATTATATGCATGCAAGTAAACGGTGCCTACACCTCTGCTCCGACGTGTGGTAGCCGCCGTGGTTGCTTAGTGGCTTTGAGGTTGCGCTACTAAGCACGAGGTCGCGGGATCAAATCCCGGCCGGGGCGGCCGGACTTCGATGAGGGCGAAATGTAAAAACACCGGTGTACTTAGATTTAGGTGCACGTTAAACAATTCCAGGTAGCCAAATTAATCCGGAGTCCCACATATATGGCGTGCCTCATAATCAGATCGTGGTTTTGGCGTGTAAAATGTCATAATTTATTTTTTTAATTAAGAAAAAAGAAAAGGAAAATATAAGATAAGATTAGATTAAAATAAGAAAAAGAAAAGTTCGAGAAGACCTTACAAAGAGTAGTTAAAGTAGAGCTCATATGAACAATCCACGAGCATTCAAAGACGTATGGCACTAAAATACAACTTCAGCTCAACGTCCTTCACAAAAAAAAAAGAAAAGAAACGTAGGGGCAGCATTACTCCACAAAAAGCGGCACCGACCCGCTCCGTATCGCACCGTCATGGCGGACACAGTGAGCATGCACGAATACATCATCGGCTGTTGGTGGTACTTACGATTGTAGCAAAGACTCGTTGCGCATGCTTGAATAAGTGACACAAACGTAAGTGAAAGACCATGCGCTGTTTTTCTGTTATATGTTGGCTGTTGTTTAAACATGCTTGCGAAATGTGCTTTTTGCCGGAACACATGTTTGTTGTTGTCATATTATCACTTCATGTCATCATCATTTGCTCATTGGACAATATATTGTTTATGGACAAGTCGGCGACGCAGCAGTTGCCAAACTGTCCAACTACATCATAATAAATCACTCACCGGACCGGCATAGTATAATCCTCTTGTATAGAGAATATATCCGTTTTATAGCCAAGTTCACTGAAAAGCTCTTGCCACTCCCCAGTGACACCTCGTTACAACTTCTCGTTCATCTTCGTCGTCGTCAGCCTATTTAAGTCCACTGCATGATGAAGGCATTTCCCAGCGATCTCCAAGTACCCCTGTATCGTGCCAGTTGACCCCATCTTACGCCTTCAAATTTCTTAGTTTCATCGCACTTAGTTCTCTGCCGTCCCCGACTGCGGTTTATTTGTTTCGGGATCCACTCCGTTAATCAAAAATATACCCCCGGTTATCTGTTCTAATAATTACATGTCCTTCCGTAATCTCTTTTTACATTTAACCTTAACAAGAATGTCGGCTACTGCAGTTTGCTCTTTAATTGACACCGGTGTCTTCCTGCCTCCTAAGTGTTCACTTATCCGTTTTCTTTCCATCGATTGTTGCACTATCCCTAACTTACTCTTAAGCTTCTTTGTTAACTTCAATGCTTCTGTCCCATATATTAGTACCGGCAGAATGCGTACAGCATTACGTATGGTGGAGCAAGCAATTATGGGTGCTGAGCTGCTGTGAGAAATTGCTAAGAGCGTGCGATGAGATTATGCTTTGTAGCGCCGAACCAAGCAACGAGAGAGTGGTTCAGGCAATTACTATAACTCAAACTTGAGTTTAGCTTATGAGACGTGCGAGACGGTTGCACCTCTCGGGAAATCAAAGGGGCTGGCTGAAAGTAGGTTCGAAACAATAGCAAAAAAAAAAGCAAAAGAACAACGAGAACACTTTTTTACCTCAGAAAGGGCAACGACCTCTCGAGAGGAAATTCAAACTAAGGAAATTCCTTCCGTCGAGCACCTGGAGCATTAAAAGGATCTCGCCTACACTTGAAAGGATCTTTCTCTGATTTCTCTCAGAGCTGGCACTTAGCAACAGCGTTTCCAAAAGAGCGTGAATTTTTAACGAGCCGTGTCTTGGGCATGCGGCTGCAAAGTGGCTTCTTTAAAGCCGCGATGCGGAGTTCCTTACTTGCGGCTACCGATATTTTTTTTTCGTTAGTGAATTTGCTGAAACAAACGATGAAATTTACGTATGGCGTAGGTTACAAAGCGTGTGTGCTTTCGTCTTTCTCTTTCCGTCTGGTGGTTCCGTCATACTCACCAGTGCTTGTGGCGAGGGCTTCGAAGAGCTCAAGAGTTTAGCAGAGTGGAAAAATAAAAACATATTAAGCGCCGAGTTGTCTCAAACAATATGGGGGAGGTATGTGCAGGGAGTGCGATTAAAGTAGCCCTCAATGATATAAACGAGAGAAACAAGAGGAACTAAAGCACTCGATATTCGGTAACAAAACAGACAGCAAACTTCAGTGACTGTGCAGAGAATCACAGCTCAAGTTAGAGGGAAGCTGTTACTTTCGAACCGGCGCATTAGAAATTTTGTCTTCCTGCATGTAATGCATGCACGTTAAAACTTTGGCTGCTTATGACGCTTTCGAGCACTTAAGGAATTTTCCCTTTGCACATGCGCCATTTTCATCACATTTTATCTCGGTGGCATGTTTGTTCTTCATGTACAGGTGACCAAATTTTACACCTTGTTTTAAAACACACTTATAACGTTCTAGAGTACTCACATAATATTTTGAACAAAGCACGTAATTACCACACGCACTTCAAATCTTTCCTACACATCACCTGCCTTCATCTTTCGACAAAATATAAGCAAGATGACTTGTTTACATTTTTCACCGAGGACATCGCAGATGCAGCGTGTAAAGCATGGAAATGGGGGATGCAGAAACGCTCGGTAATTATTTGAAGAGGTCATAACTAAACTAGGAGCAATAAAATTTCGCGAAGAGATTACAACTTGCGTACCCCTGTTTTCGCCAAAATGAAAACTCAGTGTGACGCCGCAGAGTTCTCTTTCAAAACAGGTAAACATAACGGTTAACGGTCGTACACATCCAGCGCTTCGTCAATGAATTTTTTTAAGAAGGCTCACAATTTATCCACGCTGATTTACCTTTGCATGCCCTTCAGAATGATTTTCCAATTTCAACTAAATTTGATGTCGGTGGCAGTTATTCCTTCCCCGACAGCGTTATAAATTCCGCGCCGTTCGTACCTTATAACGCTCCAAAGTGCTTGCATACGTAATTTACTCTAAACGCTCTAATCAGCTGACACAGAACTTGTGTACACATCGTACACAGCACGCGCGTAGACAGAAATTTGCGTGCTCATCGCCCATAGCCTGCCCCCTATTTCCACGAAATATAAATAAGGTTCCCTTTGTAGTTCCTGAACGACATTGGGGGTGCCTGTAAAACGTGTTAAAATGACGAGGAAACGAGAGTTTAGTAAGTTTTTTTCGAAGCGTATAATTAAGCCATAAATGTTGAACTTGCCACAGACATCACCCCTAACACGGCTTGTACTTCTTTCTTTTATTAAATGCGAATTCTGTGGAACGGTCAGTCCCTCGTGGCAAGAGGAAACCACTTCCGCAACCACGCTGAATAGCTTTCTTTCTGCAAGAAGTGCAAATTATTCACACGCATAATTTCGCACGCGCGCAGGCCATAACGTTCTGAATGTTTTCAAAAAATATCATTTCAGCGGCTGCTATATATTTCACAGAGCAACGAGCTAAATTTTGCGCCGTTCGTAAAACGCACTCATAATGTGCCGAAGTGCTTCCATACACAACGCGCTGCAAAGGCCACTTTAAAACAACACAATATTAACTTAGTCTACACATCGTCCGTACTCTTCGTCTTACTTTCACAAGATATAAACAATGGGACTACACCCCTCGTAACGAGTGAATATATACCGGGTGTCTGATTTTTTCTTTAAAATCTCAAAAATGTCAAAAACATGCCTGTGGCAGATGGCACAATTCTATCCCTTGATCTGAATTACTCGATGAGGTGGCCGTTAGTGCTTCATTCAATAATTATCATAAATACGCTAATCAACATTTAAAATAATTACATTACGGCACATATTGCCGAACAATAGCCGATGAGATCGCAAGACCCCCTTGGAACGAATTTTCTGGACTGCACCAGTCGTTCCAGTTACTTCTTTTAAGAAAACGCGGTTTTATGCATCGCAGCACAAAAACATGATATATATATATATATATATATATATATATATATATATATATATATATATATATATATATATATATATATATATATATATATATATATATATATATATATATATATATATATATGTATATATATATATATACAAATTGCCTGCATACGTAATGTGCTGTAAGCCCTATAATCAGCCCACACAGAACTTGTGTACACATCGTACACAGCACGTGCGTGCGAGCGATTTGGATATCTATCTATCTATCTATCTATCTATCTATCTATCTATCTATCTATCTATCTATCTATCTATCTATCTATCTATCTCTCTCTCTCTCTCTCTCTCTATATATATATATATATATATATATATATATATATATATATATATATATAAAGCGAATTGAACAGAACGCATAGGGAGAGAGAGAGAGAGATGCAAATGAGAGAAAAGCAGGGAGGTTAACCAGAGTTAAAACCTCCGGTTTGCTACCCTGCACTAGGGGAAGGGAAAGAGGAAGCAAAGGCGGAAAGGAGAGCGTGACAAAAATAAAAGCGTGAGAAAAAAAGATATGAAAAAGGATGGAATGGGGTCATTATAGTCTTTCTAATAGGCCACTGTCACGTAAAAAGGTCAACAAAGCCTTGACGGACTTTCGCTGCGACGACAGTTCATGTCGGCATTCCAAAACTGACTGTTCAGAAAGTGGACTGTCGTCAAGGCGTGCCAACGCGGTCGCTAGTGATAGCCGGTGCGCGCTGTATCGAGGACAGTGGCAAAGTACGTGTTCGATAGTCTCCTCGCCGCCGCAGTGACTGAAAGCCGCACTGCCGTTCATACCCATTCGGAAGGCGAAAGATCTTGTGTAGGGGACCCCAAGCCACAGTCGGCAAAGTACTGCTCTTTCGAGTCGAGAGAGTTCAGACGGGGGTCGAAGTCGAAGGGATGGCTCCAGTCGGTGTAGACGTGTATGCTTCAAGCTTGGTGTGTTCCATGAAGTTTTGATGTCTTCATCTGCAAGCACACGAATTTTCATTGCAGCGTCTGTTCTTGAGAATGGAATGGAGTCTTGCAAGTTCTCCTTATGGGCAGATCGTGCTGCTGCGTCGGCATGTTCATTGTCCATTATAACAGAACGCGTACTATTCGCAATAGCCTATAGTAATTCAGACAATATTTTTCCTCGTAGCGCACTGATTACTTAAGTTTAATTACCCAACCCTGTTAATTATGCGCTGAGGACCCCAAGTATGATGCGCCGATTTATAGAGCACCTTCAGAAACCATCGATCAAGTTGTTTCCTTTACGATAAGCCTCACGTAGTTTTTTTTTTTTCGGGTTGCAAAGAGAGCCCGCCAAATATAAAGAAAGCCACGTGACGGAGCGCTTGTGCAGTGATATCGTGCTGCTCTGTAATTAACTGCTCTGTAAGCCTGTAATTAACTGACTCTCTTGTATCTTTGCCCACATATTACCCACAATATACTCGCTGTTTAGTTGAAGTGGAAACTTTATGTCATCCCAGTGAGGTACCTCAGTGGCTTTGGCTTTACGCAGCTGAGCTCGAGGTCGTAGGTTCGATGCACGTTATAGAACCCCCCACTTGGTTATAATTACTCCGGAGTCAGGCGCTTATGCGTGCCTCATAGTCACGTCGTGGTTATGGCATGTAAAACCCAAGAATTAGCCTTATTGAGACGTCGTCTTCTATGAGAACATTGGACCAACTTTCTAAACACTGTATAAAAAATGTGCTTGTGAAGCTTTGGAAGACTTGTATCACCAATTTGCTGCAAAAGCTGCAATGAACCTGCGCAGTTCAAGTTTCTTTCTTAGTACTGGTACATGAGCCCTATTTCTGCGATCTTTTGTTCTCCCAGGGAAGCGGAAATAAACTTAGCGAGGTCTTTGTATGACGCCTTTAAATAGGCGGAAAACGAGGGTTTAAAAAAAATTCATCCAGTCCTTAATTAAGCCACCCACTTTATAATTTGTCCACACATGGCCCCTAACGTGCCCCCTCCGCTCCCCTCCCTCTATTTACTTCAAATGTGAACTCGGTGATTCACGCAGTTCATTCGGGACACCGTGGAAACACGCATATGACGTGTCAGAGCGAATCTAGTCGCACTACCAGCTTCGCTGTGAAATACGATCCCAAGGAAACAATTGCGAAAAATAACTGTTTGAATTTAGATTTCAGCATAAAATGGGCATAAAAGCATAAAGTTTGCGGTAAGCTTAATATCGCCAGTAAGAAAACAAAATTAAAGTGGCAGACTTAACCTTTCCCAGCTGGCCTGTGGAGCGCTTTGCCAATTGAACTTCGACAGCGGCGACCTCGACGCCTACTTCTTCGGTGTTTGGTTACGAAACTTAGCCCCGGCAGTGTTAGGCACCGCCATTCACGATCATGGCGCTGAATTTAGGAGATCGTTTTAACCAGAGGCATTACATAACACGTGGTCTCAGAAGCGAACAGCTGGCCAGTAAACATTTTTTTATGCTCTCTCATAGCATGAAGACTGCCAGAGTTGAGACCCTGGATCTGCAATGAGCGATGAGAATAATGAAAACTGAGGGACTAAAAATTTTCGATATAGCAACGGCTGTGTGAAGCCGACATATATTGAAGGAAAAGTAAGCACGGGCTAGATCGACATTTCTTTTTTCAGTTCAGACGTTTATGCAAATAAAAAAAGTTAATGTTAAGGTTATTTGTAGAGTGTGTCTTGGACAATGCCGCATGTAATGCTCTTTAGATATCCGGCGTGCAGTGGATCAATTATGTTTTTTGCTGTTGCACTTGTCAACGTAATGATGGCTTCCATCGATTAAAATTTGCGTAAAAGGAGAGTTTTTTTATGCGATATAGTGCTGGATGAACTATGGGACGACACTACAATACTGCGTGACTACATTGCCTTATATGAACCCTAAAACTATTCAGCTTATTGTTCTAGCCTCAGTAGACGAAGGTTTTCCTGAGACGCGCTGTCTTTACCTACAAGATGAAAAGATGCAGATTATCGCATTTAAAACATTATGAGCGGTGCTTGCCTCATCACCACCTCTGTGAGCAAATATTGAATAACCAACCAAAACTTTTGTTACAGGCGCTGGCTGGTTTACAATGGTCACTAGAACATTTTACAGGCAAATACCACTTACAATACTCTTTACCATATTCGAGTGCCATTTAATATTAAGTTTTACGAAGGACCCACCCTTCTCACTGTCACACTAGTTGAGATATTGAGAAACGTATGCTAAAAATAGCCGTGTAAGTTGCCGAGTGGGTGCTATTCAAGCACTTTATTGCTGAATTATATACAACTCTATTCCAGCGGCATTTCAGTGAGCCAACACGACTGAAGTTTCCTTTTATTCCTTCCTAATTCAAATCCCAATTTAAATAATTTTTATGTTCCTACGGCGTTGACAGTGTCTGTCTCATCGTCAATAAACTCTTTGACCAGTTTCCTTGAAAAGGAAAAGCCAGTTGTACGAGTGTAAACGGGCAGCTTGTAATGCCTAAGCAGTATTTGGCGGGCATCCTAGCAAAACCTGTCATGCGAAAAGTGCAATGCCGTGTATGTACACGAAAATGCGAAATTTCCGAAGTAAAGACATTTAACTATTGTAATGGCGTAAATGTGGATGATTGGTAGCTTTATAAGTGATAACGAACAATTGAAACAAAAATTATGAAATAAAGTAAGATTGATCAAGGAGAAAACAGTTTTCTGAAGGTACCCTAGAAAGCGTGCTTTCCAACGTCATTGGTGTGTGTGCAGAAAAGCCTGCTATGGGCTGCTGAGCATAAAAGTAAGAAAAACCGAATGGTACATGTGAGAATAGTTTAACAATAATAATACGTTATTGGTGAAGAAAAATGTGTGTGCAGAGGAGCCTGCTATGGGCTGCTGAGCATAAAAGTAAGAAAAGCTGAATGGTACATGTGATAATAGTTTAATACTAATAATACGTTATTAGTGAGGAAAGATCAGCAGCGAAGCTGTGTATGTGGGCCCCTTAATGGCGAACTGCAGCTCCGCCGCGGGTCTGCCCGGCATTTCACTATCTTCTTGATCGGCCGACGTATGGGGAGTGCCCAATGCCTGCTCCACCTACGCCGCGGGTCGGCCCGGCATTGCAATATCTTCAGGAGTTTTTTGCTACATGCGGACACGATAGTGGGGAACGCAGCCCTTAACAGCTTCGCTGTAAAACGAAGAAAGCAGGTGTGCTGCGTGAAACCGGATGTGAAGGCGTTCTGGCTCAGTTAATACGATCGCCTTGAAGGGGCCATGTAGCTTCCTAGCAACTCATGTCCACTCAATTCAGTACGCGGATTTCATTTATTTGGCACCAGAAAAGCGATTGCTAGACATGCATAAGCCAGGAAAATCAAGTGAGCAAGAACTAAGTAGCATATGCCGAGCCAAAGAGTGCTTACACATTAGTAGAATGTTCTCATACTTTCTGTAGCGTATTTTGCCCCCTTTTGCATATTCAGAAAATCAAAAATCCTTATTATAGCTGTCCCATTCACTCCTGTGAATTCATTCTGGGCATTATCAGAAAATTACGATCTCATTCATGGGCTTCAGGACTTTATTAAATTCTCGAAAATGAGTGGGAGTCTTGCAAGCTCGTATAAGCCGACATTATAACGAATGCTCTATTATTTATTAATTGTTTATCATAGCCTTGTGATAAACCTCCATGCTTTCCGTCCCCCAGCGTACTTACGAATAATAAGATTTTTTATCACACGTTCTCCCCGCCGCAGTTACTTAATAAGCGCTATAACTCTGTTTCCTGTGCGAACAAGAGATAGGAAGAAATAAATAAAAGCGGATGTTGAGATAAAAATAAATGTCGGTGTTTCCATTTCCCCCCCAGCCACAGAAAAAAAGGATTCAAGTCGCTACTCGCACCTTGACTACGCAAATCGCGTTCCGAAAACGTCATTTGCAAAGACAACACACATTGCGCCACGGAGCAGCTCTGTTCAGCGCTGTTCAGCACTCCCATCTGTATCCTTTATTTTTGTTTCTACGTGCGCTCATAGGAAGTAAGGGGGTGGGGAATCTCGAAACATTTCACAGGGCTGCGCTAACAGACAAGAAGATTAAAGTCAAATAAAAGAAGGTAAAATCCCGAGCGAGCCGGGGCGAAGATAAATACAGAGCACGGAGGAGATAATGGCTTCCTTCTCGTCTTTCTTCTCTCGTCGGGCTCGAGGAATGGAGAGAGGGAAACAGCCTGGACGACGGCAGGCCTAACAAAGCGAAGCCGGTTGCCAGACGAAGTGTGAACGCGAGTCAAAAGACGCGATGCGGAGCCAGAGCTTCGGGGCCCGACTCGTTGTTCCTGTCTGTTTATTGCGCTTCGCCGTTCGTTGCTAGCGTCGCTGTCGGTCTCGCTCGTGAAGGCCACACCTCTCCCTCTCTCTCTTTCTCTATCTTTCTTTCTCTTGCTTTCTCTCTCCTCACTGGTAGACACATTTGCGACAAGGAACAACGCCTCTGAAGCGGAAATTGCAGCAATAAGCCGTAATTCCGGTTCCGGATTCTTTCTCCTCATTATTACCACTTCGCCGTATTTCTTTGTTTATCTCTGTTTTCTGCGCCGTTCCTTTTCTTGTGAACTTTTATGTGCAAGCGCTCGGAAACGTTATGTTTTCTTGTCAACTCGTCGTACAACTGCTGAGTCTTACCCATGAGTCTGCGTTTCCTCCTTGGCACGGTGTTCAAAACTGCTGCGTTGCAACAGTGCGAGCTAATGTACAAACAGAAGAGGAGCACATGGCAACGATAACCGGATTCCCAACCTGAAAGCGTGTTTCTAAGGATGCGAATCAGCTACGGTAATTTTTTCGGAAATGTAATCGTGTCCCTTAGTTCCTGCTAACAGCGAGCCCATGGAAAATGTTGTTGCCCCTCTCACCAAAAGCGGCATGACTATTAATCCAGCCAAGATATTCAGGAAAACGAAAATGAACCTGGGCTTCCGGTACATAGGTGGAATCAGGGCTACGGCCTCTGTTTTGTAATAAGACATGATTACTAGCGTAACAAGACAGGGACTAAAGAAAGAATACGGAAATAGCAGGGTTCCTTGTTCTTTCTTAAGTCCCTGTCTCGCTACACTGGTAATCATATCTTATTATGCTCGTTGTCAACTAGCCCAACTTTCTGCCATCGCTTTCCTTTTTGTCTCTTTCTACAGCCTCTATAGAGTGATAAGAAGTGCACTCTCACCATGCACTACTGCAAGGTATCATCTTCGCACGTGCAGCTTGTGCCCTGCATAAACACATAAATTACGACATCATGGAACATCCCCAGTGTGCAGGCCGACTCCACTTCCCAATTCACGGACCATCGGCTTTCTGCGAGTGCTTTTGCGCAACCGGAATTTCCTTTTCTTTCTGTGGTTGTTTATTGTTCCTTGACGGCCTTTACACAGACGCCCTCCGGCGTTACATGAGTGAGGACGTCGCTCACCGCATCGCTACGTCCTTTTCCACGAAATCCGCGCACTACGTTCAGTTCATGCCTCCGCGTGACGTAAAGAAGCTATCGCCTCTCTGTCGACTCCTCCACGACTTACCCCACCCAGGTACAATACTGAAACGTAGCAGAAGCGAACCAGTAACCTGCTATCGCTAGTAAAAAAAAAAAGCTTCCCTGCTAGAAATTTTAAATGGGCCACACCGAACAAGGGTCATCCCTAACGACGGCAACCTGGAACTATGGCGGTGAAATGATCGCATTCCTCTGACCGCAACCTAGACTAATCAATGGCGGCACTGCTGCAACGTTCCTGTGCAGAACCATTCACTGCTGGGGCATGCTATCGCTGCTGTCATGATGACCCGAAGATGATAATGCTGGTGGGATACAGCACGAAAACCAACGAAACTTCCTTTAACAGATATAAGTGTAAAATGTTTTGAAACAGTCGAGCCGCTGATCGTCAACGCGACACAATCAATCGCTCTATAACGCAACGAAACCACAGCCACTATAACCACAACCTCCTTTAAGCATACACTGCTATGCCGCTGTCGCACCTGCCTGCAGACTCTGTCAGATATAATAGGCAGATCATGTGAGCTTATTTTTTTTTTCGAGAGCTGGTGTACCTGATTTTGAACGCGCCGCATGCACTTAAGTTGTTCGGACACTTATGCACATAGTCGCTGCTACCGGCAGTGTCAAATGGCGCGAAAGGAATTGATATCCAACTCCTGTCCCTTAGCCTACCCTCCCGACGACCCCGCGCCATCAAACTCTCTCCTTCCGCCAGGAAAAGGGAAGAAAAACAAGATAAATAAAATGTGAACGAAGCAAGAAGTGGAGGTAGCGCTCACATAGCAATAAGCCTGTGACTCGTACATAGTTTACGCGTTTCTTGTGCTCGCGTGAAAGCGTACGCGTGTCTAACACGAGTACACCGTATAAATATACAGCGTGTCGTACTCAGAAGTTCGTACTGCGGGCAGCGCGTATACAGTCAATTTACGCCGAAGTCATCCGAAATCGCTCTGCCCCGAGTGCCCGACCTAAGTGCGTAGCGTACGGTCAAGGTGCCCCCGTGGAGCTGTTGCTCAGCCTGTGAACATTGCGGCTTCGCTGAAGTGCGCTCACCGCCGCAACACACTAAGGAAAATCTTTCGTCGGCTACGAGGAGGAAGGGCGGGTTTCCGAAGCGAGACGAGAGTGAAAGAGCACTGCCTCTGCACCTGCCCGAGTATCCGTCTACCTGCATTCCCGCTGGGTGTTCAGCGGCAGAGAGGTGTGGTGGCGGGGGCGTAGTGATGGCGTCGAGAGGGGGGGTGGAGTTTCTGATTTCGCCACCAGGTGCCGCGGAGAGGAAACCGCGCGCTGCATCTATTAAAGATGCTCGACGAAGCGTCCCGCAAGAACGCGGGTGGGGGGTTCTTGCCGCCGGCGGCGGCGGCAGCAGCAGCTTCAGGATCCGCAGCACCGCCAACAACTTCTCTTCTGCTTCGTTTCGCGAGAGCGTTTGGCGGGAAGCGGGCCGCGCAGTTTCTTTGCTCCTCGCTGCGGCGCAGCCTCCTCTGTACGCCGCGACGTGGCGGCCCTTTCCTCGCCAATTTCACCCCTCCACCAGGTCTTGAGAGCCAGAGCCCCGGAGTGAGAGCACTTCGTTACTCCTCTCGCTCGCCGCTCGCGATGCGTTTTGCAGGCTTGTACAAGTCAGCCGAAGAATGAGTAGGTAACTCTTACTTGCGCGTTAGGCAGCTGAAAACGCGGAGGAGAGAGTAGCCGAGGTTCGGAAGCCGAGGTGGGGGGAGAGGAAGTAACATGGTGCAGAAAGAGGAAGACGACGACGAGGAGCCCGCGAATAATGAGCCGAGAAAGGCCATCATTCGCAGCTGGAGTGTTGGCGGTGAACTTGTTGGAGAAGAACGCTGCGAAGGCAGGGGACCGAGGAAAAACGGTACAGTCTCGAAGCTAAACGCGTGGACGCGCACGGATGGTTTGAATTTGCTCCAGCAGGGGCGTATATATAAGTGCCTGTGCCGGAGAGAGAAAGACAGCCGTGCGTTGGCCTAAGCCATATCTCCTGCAGACCTCCTTGGAAGGTGATTTGCACGAGGCGTCGGGCTCGGTTTCCGATGGCGCAGCCCAGAATAAAAAGGAGGAAGCCGATGGCGGACGGACCGACAAAGGAGTGGATGGAAATGTGCCCTCGCGCGATCGAGAATACGGCCCGCCATGGCAGGTGAAAATAGCGCCGGTATTCCTCATCGAATGAATATGTTTGCTGCAAAGAATGAAGGCATCAGAACTGAAAGAAAAAAAAAGTAGCACACCCGCTGCTAGTCTACGCATGCTTCAAACTCACAAAGTACATGGTGTATAGGTCGGTATATTCGTACATATGGTCTATTTATTTAATGTATGTGTTATTACGTATATTTCTCACTTTCTTTTTACTAAAAATCTCTTTCTGATTTGTCATCAGAAGGTACGCAGCATTTGGGAACATTGAAAGCATGGTATCTACGCGAGGAAGAGAAAAATAGCGTGTCTATGACAAGAACAACATGTAACCCTATTCGGAGGACTGCGGAAAGATCTTGTCATGAGCCGCATGTTTCACACTGTGCTTATCAAAATGAGGCCGCTACTTTAAAAGCATTTACGGTCCTTTAACTACGGGGCTCTCTTATTTTGCGCAAGTTTCGGTATAATACCAAAAATCTTGTTTACAATTTGTTTGCCTCCACTATTTTAAAGTTTAGTGCCCGCTGTTGTGTCTTAGCCATGTGGTTTCCGCAGCGAAGTTGTTGTAAGAGTGAAGCCTATTGGCCGAGTGCGCCCCCCCCCCCTATTGTCCTCACCACGCTTCTATTTTATTTATTTTGTTACAAGAAAGAATGAAAGCCTTTAACGGACTTCGATACCAAGTGGACAATAGCAGCACGCACGAATTGTTCCAGCAAGAGCTTTTACATCGTTAAACTAATGTCCACTGGGCTTTTGCTAGTGCAGGTAAGCAACTGGAGAGAAATGCTAACGAAAACAGGACGACATAGGATGTGAAAATACATTCGGTTGCTGTGCCAGTGCAATTCTGACCTCTGTTTTGCTTAAGTGCCTCCTGCGGGCTCCAAAATACTTTGCACTCGAACATATGCTATTTTGCTGCGAGAGTTGCCACCACATCTATACTGGTGGTTCGGTAGCACCTGATTCCTCTATCTCAGGCGCCTGGATACCATCTATCACGCACTTGACTTGGGAGGGGGATGCGGAGAAGCGGGTGTTGTTGCCCGTCTTTTTTATCCAGGGAACCTCGTACACAAAAATTTCGCAGGGGTGGGGGGTCACGTGCCCCCCTCGCCCCTACTACACGCCTGGTGCCGCAACTTATTGGCGTCGGATCCATGCACGGTTATTTATTATGCATCGGAATAAGCATCCGACCCCTCCCTCCACACACAAGCCGCGCATGCGCTGACGATCCAATGGCAACACGGTGGCAACGACGGTCATGGCAAAACCGTGTCTCGAAAGACCGTACAATTGCTATCGCAGTGCAAAAAATGTGCAGTGTGAAGTAGTAACAGCGACAACAATGTTTAGAGTCGTGCTCGAACACCTCAGACGGCGTTCTCACTATGGGCGGGTGCTACAGCGCAGCACTGAAGACAAGCCCTGCTGGGCAGAAGGAACAGCACCCTGGCAGCTACCAGGCGTCTCGCGACGCTGGCGTGATCAGCAACACTGCAAGTGGCGATGAAGACATCGCACCGCGATAGTGCACGAGACGACTGTGAATATTTGATAACGTTAGCTTGGTCTTTTACTGCCTATTCCAATCAGACCAGGGTGTTCGCGCAGCCGCTCAGCAGTAACGCTAGTTTGCTTATACAGCGCATGCGCGCAGCACTCATGCCAGCAACGATAGAGAGAACGCTGTCTTGCTCCGGCACCGCTCCCATTGAGCGCAGCGTTCACGGTGCGTCCACTTTGCTTTGTCGTTTTTTTTTTTTCAGCCAAACGCACTCCGCGTCTCTGGAGGCCCCGTGGCAACTGCTCCCGCCCCCCCCCCCCCCCCCATCCCACCTGCTTGAGCCGCGTATGCGTCCTAGATAGCGGGACAACACGATGACAGCGGCGGCGCCAACGGCGAAAACGCGCCTCGAGTTTCCGCATAGAAGTGGTGTCGTAGTAATACACAGTTCAAAGTTTGCACCTTGTGTTGTCACTCATATCCTTGTCCTTTCTGCACTGCGCACTTTCCCAGCGTGTATTAATGCGTTGGTCATGAATGTCCGATTCTTTTTATGACCCAGTGTCTCATGAGAGTGTCACATGCAGTGTCACATCACATTTCCGGCCCTTACGTCTGCAGTCATTCGCTCTATTTTGTTTGGCGTTCTTGGGAGAGGAAAGTTGCGCCCTAAAGTGCACCAAGAGGCGAGGTGTAGCGCATCGCAGCCAAGTGAATAATATAGCGGGAACCCTGCGTCTGACACTGGCAATTAACAACAAGAATACCGACAAAAAAATAAGGTACACGCTCCACTTTCTTCGCACATAGCTTGCCTGTAGTGCCCAAACAACCATTTATTTACGGATATTTCTTTAACTTGGTTGTTCGAGATCTGAACACCGAACAAATGTGTTCATGATTCTTTTGTACCTCTGCTGTGAGAGGCTGTCTTTCCTGCGTGAAATATGCCTCCCTTTCTTTCTTTCTTTCTTTCTTGCTCTCAGGCGAAGTAGTAAATGTTGCGCCAGAACGGACACAGCACGTTAGCGCGCACTCTTGTTCGTGGGCACCTGTGGCACACGGATTACTGTTTCTGCGGTGCACCAAAAGATGCTCCAGAGGCTACTTGGAAACACCTGTCGCAATCGCGAGCGCCGCAATTAAGCTTAAGCACCCGGTGCAAGCCGCAAGAGGGCACGGAGGAAAGTGCGAAGCCAGCAGCGCGAGAAGGAAAAGAAAGGCAAAGAAAAAAATACGCAAGAATGGAACACAGAAGGAAGGGAGAGGGCGCGCAAAGTGGTCATTGCAGAAAGAAATAATGAAAGGAAAAAAAATACAGAAGGTACAGATTGCCTCTAGTGAAATAGCATGCGGAAAAGCTGCAGCTAAAAATATTTCGAGGATATTAGAGGAGCCATTCCGCTACCCGAAAGCAAATTGCTCGTGCAGCGTTATAGTTCATCGCAAGAACAGAAATCTTTTTTTAAAGAAAGTTTCACGTTGGGAACCAATGTTGAAAGTTTAAAGTAAGTGATCTGCAGTGTTTTGCACGATTATGCAAAAAGATGTTATATATATATATATATATATATATATATATATATATATATATATATATATATATATATATATATATATATATATGCATATTTTTTTTTCCCTGTTGGCGGCACGAGTTAATCCATGTGCAGTTCTCTTACGCTCACCAATATTCTCTGAATATCTGCTGTTGTGATGTTGATAATCATGACGCATTCAAGCGATATTATGGTTACAGGATCCGCATTTCTCCACCTGACACGTGCCGGTAACGATCTATGCAAGCAAGCGCAGCTGCTGATGCTCATACCAATTTCGCTCCTCGATGCCACACGTAAAGGTGAAGGACCCGGCAACGTTGTGTGCTGAAACGTCATAGGCAATTTCGCGAAATGTGGGCAAAGAAAAATTGCCCCATATCTGCCCCCCCCCAAAAAAAAAGAAGAAAAAAATAACAAAGAAAAATATTAGCGAAATACAAATCGTGGATAGCGAACAGCCTCGTCTTCAACCATTTCTTTCATCGTGCTTCCGCCAATTTTTTAACCTTATAATTTATTTCGAAAAGCACCCGCGCAAATGACGATTATGATATGGACCGTTCTATGCTCTGCTATCATACACATAGCTTCCCGATGGGACTGTGTCTGTGCGGCGTGACATGCGGGTAAGGCCCCAAAGATCAATGGCATAAATTAACGTGTCCCGCCACGGATATTTAAGACAACGTAACTGCTACATAACTGAATTTTTCATAGGGTGTTCCTAGATTATAACAAAGACACACACGCGCGCGCGTGCCCTCACGTGAGTTAAGTCATGAAGGGCTTCCAGATCTGTTGGTTGTCGTTTTCTTTTTTTCGTTACTTTTTTAATTGCTTACTCGGTACACAAGCTCACCAGCTCCACTTGTACACGTGGACAAAAATCTTGAGATTACATAACGATAATTAGCAACGAGCGTTTGAAGCTGGGATATGTCTCTTTCCCTGCGCCCATGCTTGCGACAGGGCAGTCTGGCTACGTGGACAAAATGTGACACGTTCTTTTTTTTTTCATCTTGTGATGGTGCGATTTTCTGCAACGATTAAAACCGAGCGAAATCTGACGCCGCCTCCCTTGCTATAGGCGGAAACCTTTCTTTTTATTTTACAGCAGCACCACCTTCATTATGAGGCCATGATGCTGTTGATTATTATTATTAAGATTACCAGCCGGCCACGCATGCAAGCAAACGCAGACACACACACGCACACATGTACGCACACAGCAGGGCTGCTTCTGCGTCACACATACATAAACTCACCAAAGAAGGCAATATGAGCGACCAGCCAAGCTTTCCTTCGTAGGCCCCCTTTGTGATGCCATCACAACTCGGCGAAGCGAACACGATTAAAAACTCATTAAAAGTAACAAGATGCGTTTTTGAGCGAGGGCTTAGCAAGAGGAAGCCGAGAAGCTTATATAGCGCGGCGTCCTGAATGCCGGGACAGGGTAATATTTTCCAGCCCACTGAAAAGAATTCCAAACGTGGATCACCGTGGAGATTTTCGTTTTGCTACATTTGCTGTGTTCACACGCTTGCATGCCTGTGTATTTGTGTGTTTGTGTGTGTATGTGTACCTGCGCGCAGGTGCGTGAGCACGCCTGCGGAAGAAGAGCAGCGTTATGAAAACCCGTTTTTCTGTTTATGTAAGGGGAATTCAAAAACACACTTTCACAAAGAAGAAAAAAAGACCATGTCGTGCCGCTGGAGACGCGAAAAGTGTTCGGCGCAAACGCAGATCGTTCTGAGGCGGGGAAAATAACGACTTTGTAACAAATGGCTAAAATGAAAAACGAGCCGGAAAGAATTATCTGTAATGCTATGAAGTGTAGAAACTTGGGCATGTTGGTAGTTCATGCTTAAAGTAAGAATAGCGCGAGAAATAAATACACACGCAGCGCTGTGTGTGCTTTATTCTTTCATTTCTCCCTGTCTCTCACTCTGTTATTATGTTAAATATGTAAAATGCATGGGACGCTGGCGTGGTGCGTGTATCTTCCACAAAGGGAAAGGTATGTGAGTTATTTTCTAGCACAAGGAAAATGTGATAAAAACATTTAAAACACGATAAAACATTACACATGATAAAGAAACACATGCCAGAGTTATTGTTCTGTAGACAATTTTCAATGACGAGGTACCAATCTGCGTTTTATGTATTTGTATCTCTCTTTTTGTATCTCAATGTTATTATTTCGCCCCTACACTGATGCCCCCCACCAGCGCTGTAGATATTGTAAATAAATAAATAAATAAATAAATAAATAAATAAATAATCATTACGCCTTAGACGCACGGATCAGGCAAATGTACTGTGCAGAAATGTGGGTGTGTTGTGCTTGTAAGGTCCAAGTTTCGATCATAGCTCCCCCGTGCTGATTAGAGCTGTACGGAAGAACGCTGTCGTACTTGGAGCAGGAAATGGTCATCGCTTGATTAGGGGTGGTAGCCTGCTGCAGCGGTAGTTGCTAGTCCGCTGTGTTGTAGGTAAGGGGGCGGGGGGTGCGCATAGGTTCTGGCAGCCTAATGTAGAAATATATAAAGAAATTATTTCAAAGACGTTTGCTCTCAAAAGCCATAATGTGGCTGTGGAGACGCTGAAGTGAGGAGCTCCAGAATATTCTTGGACACGCGGTGTTCTTCAAAATGCTCCCTTTAAATTGTTGCAGCAACTTTCAAGTGAAGGTTTCGGTGCTTACTCTTCCGGGTTTTGTGTGGCTGCCCGGCTGTTGGCTGGGCAGCTATCTCGGCGGATATACTTGAGGATATATTTACGAAGGTTATGTGAAACTACCGGCGTAATGGCCTATACACCCCTTGTATGCTCAACGAATATATAAATAAAAATATATTATTTATGGCACTAACTTCCCACAAAAAACCTGAGCATACAATGTCGACTCACAGGCATCACTAAAACACGCCAATATGTTCATAGTATGGTGAAGTGTCTTTAACGGCTTCTTGGATTTACTTTATTTTCTTTGATTTAGCCACTCTGTGTACGCCACTGGGTGTATACCCGTTCTTGGCCAATATAACTTTTCATCGGACAAGGTGGAAAGGGGACACGGCGAGCCTTTCCTCCTCTCCGGATTCTGCGAGATGTCGCGTGCTGTGGAATGATTTGGAGATATTTTAGGTCGTTCTCCGTGAAATTTACGTGATGGAAGTTCATGCGAGGTCATCGAAGAGCCACTGTGTAGTCTTTCGGTGCAGCGGTAATTACAGCGTGCGGAAATGTCTCTTGCCCGAGCAAACGTACGACAGGGATTATCTGCCGCGGTGTGCGCCTTCTGTGAGCAACTTTGGCTGTATCACTTTTTATGCGTTGCATATTGCAATCACTCAGTTCAGCCCTTGGGCGCTGCCGCGCAGCCACCATTGAGGGTATGAGCCATTGTTCATTGCTGCGCGTCTCATATGTAGGTCTATTCTCTTTTAAGTTTGCTATGTTTGTTATTAGGTTGCTTCTATATTTATGCGTTGCATATTGCAATCACTCAGTTCAGCCCTTGGGCGCGGCCGGGCAGCCACCATTGACCTTTAGCGCAACCACGTGACGTGATGTTACGACAGCCGGAGGAAAAGCTGGGCCCCAACTCGCGCAATATGCAACGCATTTTTGGCTTAACCAAGCTAAGCCTGGCCATTTTTTCTTCAACTGAAACCAGTAGTGTATTCTTAATACCTGACTTTTTGCGTTAGAAATAAAACATGAGAATGCTTGCGTACGGCCAACTTAATGTGACCTCGAAACATCAAAGTGCCAATCGTTATAAAATATTTTATTTGCGTGAGCCACTGGCATCGTTGTCACGCATTTCAAGTCTAAGAGACCTGAAATCACTATTATCTGTGTACCTTAGTCTCCTGTATGACCCCGATGCGTTTCTCCACAGAGCGACCACTGCGGTTGGTAAACTAGGAAGATGCATACATGTTCTGGGCATCGGTATTTCCTTTTTTGCCCTGTAAGGTAGTAATATTCAAAGAGGAATGCATAAAATGAATTCGACGGCTATTTGTTAGGACGGAACTTCTGTAAAACGAGTGAGTGTGTCATAGACGACGAGGCAAACAAGACCGAAAAAGAAATTGGTTCTCATTCTCTTTTTTTTCGGAAAAGTAAAGCACAAGCTCATGCCGTAATAACACCTCTCATAGTGACGCTGCATGCTTGGACCCTGCGCTATCAAACACCAACGGATCTATACCTCATCATTTGCAACTGCTTCAGATGCTTGCTTAGTCCGCAGCATTCGGTCTAGCCGGTGGCTCGGCCACTCGAAAAGTGTGATTCGCACTGTACTGTATGTTGATATTCGTAATCAAAACTATTTTATTCGTGAACGGAAAGCTCGTCCAGCAGATGAGGCAGTCACACAATGTATCTACAGATAACGATTTGCACTCTTGTCAGCATAAACAGTACAACTTATTTTGCAGCAGAACGGCATACCCACGCTATTGGGATCGTCTTATGTTTCGTATGTACTGATTGCTGCTAAGCCACAGCTTACAATTACAGCGAGAATGCTGCAATAATGTCACATTCCCGAAAAGAATTTTCGCGAATACATACCTGGTCTCCGAGGCTGATGATAGGCTCAAACACGCACGCACACATCGCGCTGGGTGCAGCGCCCACCTCAACGTCAGCCGAAACTCCTGCCATGCCGGCTTCAATCACTTCAGTACGCCTCAAAAACCATTTCCCAGTTACAAGACTCCAGGTCCTCCAGGTCCCAAATAGACCGTGCGAGCACGGAAACAACCAGCAGAAACTGCCGCCAAGCCTATACCTGGCGTAGGACACTAAGTGCTCGTCCAAGCCGGCGTGCCCACTGGATATACTGCGCCCATGAAAAAAGGAAAGGGGGGGGGGTGTATACTCCATGTCGGGCATCTCCCCATACAATTTCTACATTAAACCTGAGCCTTTCATATCTCTGCAGAGCTATTTGTAAATCACACTGATTCGTTTATAGAATAATGAAATGTGTTTAACGTTGTTTTTTTTACTTTCTTTTTGGCCATTCGGTATGCTGCGCTGGTGGCGTGCTCATTCTTGGCCAATCTTCCATGAAGGGTATATCTCACTGTGACACGAAGGGTACACAATCAATAAATGTTGCTTTATACGTGTCGTACTTTTCTGTGGGCACACCTGTCATTACCATTCTTCCCTCAACAGGCATGCTACATCGCCTTCTTTCTAGTGACATCCCTGCATATACTTTTCACACAGTGCATCCTCCTAAATTGGAGTTTGCGTTTCGGCATATTTTGTGGACCAATTGCATGGCAGTAAAAATTGTGACCTTTGTGGCGGGTAAACATACACATTCCATGCGATTACTAATTGCAAACGATGAAAATAAATAAAATTGCACGCATCACCGTTAGAGGTGATGCGTGCAATTGGAACTGGTGTAATTAACCGCTTGACTAAAGCATCGCTTCAGATAGGTTGTCGTCGTTGTTGTTCTTCTTCATTTCGCAACCACTAATAAGCGCCATAGCATCCTGTAATCGAACCTGTCACCATGTCATCAGCAGCGGAAGGGGAGGGGCATCGAAGAGAAGAGAAGGAGGAAAGGCCGCAGTGAGAGAGAGCGTCAACATGGTCTTAAATTAACAGATCCTGTTCTTCCATTTGGGGCCTCGACTATGGCATCCAGCCACAATGAGGTTTACTCTGCCGTTCAGAAATTCCTTATTAAGTCGAGCCGATTACCCTATTGAATTTACATCTTTTTTGTTTCTTTTCCCCCCTTGTAATCTTTAGTTATTGATTACAGATTCTGTTGATCTTCTTGCTTCTTTTTCCCCCTTGTAATCTTTAGTTATTGATTACAGATTCTGTTGTTGTTGTTCTCGTCGTCATCGTCGTGTCGTCGTCGTCGTCGTCGTTGTTGTTGTTCTTGTCGTCGTCATTCGCGCCATTTGCCCTATAGGCACCCTGCAGGTGCAACTCCAGCCCCGACGAAGGCACCGCTAGCGGCGGTGTGAGTGTGTCTTGAAGCCAACGGCAGCAGCAGTGGCGGCAGCTGCATTATACGGAGTTCGGGCATACTCTTTGCTTTGTTTTGTTCTGGATGATTTACATTTCGAATGAGAACCTAGGTTCCCGTCGTTAACTGCAATGGACCCGCGTCTATACCGTAAAACCTGCTGTCCTATGGGGTGCAACGATATGTACAGCAATGCTCCGGGTCCGAAGCTTCTTTCCGTCACGGATCTGGGAGAAGCAGAGGCGGGAAAACGACCCAGCCGTTTGGTCAAAAAAGGTCAGCTTCATGCTCTGTATTTTCATTGAATCGCTTCTGATCACGAACGGGTACCTCGTGAGTTACCTTTAATGCGTTTCTTTTTCACTCAGTTGCGCTTGTATTGTTTCGGAGAAAGGGCGAAATATGAACTAAGTTGATGAAAGTAAATTCGCAGGGTAACGTCTGCTGAGTGTCAGTCGGCCATTAAAGCCGGGATTTAGGTTTTGTAACATTATAGAACAAGCAAACATATGAATGCGACGCTGTGCTGACAGCGATACGGCGACACTTGCTGGCTGCCGTCCCGTTGGGCACATTATACTCTTTAAAGATTATTTACAAGCAGAACAGAGTTCATATTAAAAAAAAGAACTCTTTGTCACTCTGGCTAGGTGCATTTGCACACATGACGAAATACTGCGTTTTGCGAAGCAACATACGATGTTCCTGGATGGCTGAGGCGAAGCGGTCCAAAATGACGGGCGCGCATTTATAAGCTTCAGCTCAATACATATCCGTAGCAGGGTGAAGCAGATTGTTGCATCAAAGGCGAACATGGCATGTAGAGTTCCAGTCAACGACGGTTGTCAAAACGTCATCCTCGGCAAAATATCAACCCAACTATGAGAACTGCTTCGTTGCATACGAGAACATTCGCATAGTCGTTGGTCCTGCTTTTTCGATCGTGAACTTATGGAACTGTGTTTTGTCCTTTTTTCACTCGAAAACCAACATTTTCTCATAGTCGACAGGATCATGTGATGTGAATTGGTTTGAAAGGTCTTTCGTTTCTGCAAGGAACATGTAAACTAACGGGCATTCGGTATCCTGCAATGCTAAAGAATCTGACACCGCAGTTAATCCTAGTTTTCTTTAAAAGTGTCGCTAGTCGCCAAATTATTCTAGCTTTACAAATTTCTGCTTTCGTATCCTCTTCCTGCTTTAGTCTCGGAACCAGGGACACTATTCCGTGGAGAAGGAATACTTCAAGCACATCATTGAGATGTGCACGAGTTCAGTTTTACCCCGTGAACGTTCAGAGCAAGAGCCGCAGTGTGTTTATACTTTCCTGTGACACCGGCATGGCTGTCGCCAGATGCTTGAATTCTTAGGTTGTTGTTAATCTGGAATCAAGAACCCATGTGCATATGTCCGCAGGTGAGCTCTATAAGTAAGCTGCTGCCTTGTCACTGCGTTGACTCTGGATTGAGGAACACACCTCCCGCTGATTTCGAAACCGTCTGCAGCCGTGCCTCCTCGACTTCGTAGGCGTTTTGACTTCGGCAAGGTGTAAATAGGAGCTTTCCGTTCTTGAGGTTAGCGCTACGAAAGAACGCGTAGAAGTCTCACAGTTCAAGGAGACATGTCGTTATGATCGCGGACGCGCTGTATGTAGACATAACGAGCCCCAGCGCACCCTCGTCCGGTGGTGTCAGCCTCTTCCCCCCCAACAAACGTCAAAGCGACCGTGTGGCAGCGCTTTCGGATAGCAGGCAGTGGCACTGCCTAGCAGTTCGCAGGGTGCATATATCCGTCCTGAAAATGTATTTCCCATTATAACTGGGAATCATACATTTTTTGGTCGATGCCACCGTGGTGCTTTTCAGCAGTGTGTCTGCTGGACGACGAAGACGATGATTGTGACGAAAACAACAACAAAGATGACAACCATGGTGTCCGGTGCACGAGATATCTGAATTATCTTGAGAGGTCGCGATAGATACACAAGTGACGATCTCTGCATCTATCAAATGTATATTAAAGCAAATGCAAAGGATCGCAGGTGGTCGAAAGTACTCAAATCGACGCTAATCACAACGTTCTTTGTAATAGACTACGCTTGTATTTTTGGCTCGAGAAAGCCCTGTTAGTAATTATTAATATACTTAAGAAACTAAGGTCCTAACATTGCCACTAACTTCATCATGTTGTTCTTGCAGCTCACCCTGAAAAAAAAAAAATTCGCGAATGCAAGAATTGTCACTTTCGTCGCAAATCGCTGCGCCTAGAGACATACCGGCTGCTCTGGGCATTCCAAGCTATTTCTCTGCTGCTGTTGAAGAGACTCACTTGCGAAAAATGCCGGTAATAACTGCAAATCGGAGAATAGCAGCGGTATCTGACTCAAGCTATCACTGAAATTTTTCGTTGTTTCCTGGTTTTCGTTTTTTTTTTTTCGCTCCGATTCTCTATTGAGGAAGTTCTCTATACTCCCACGCTGCAATTTACACGGCGCGTCCTTTTGGGGCCCCCGCTATACTGGCACTTTATATGATCTCTCAAAAGAAACAGCGGCAAATTGGTGTAAAGAAAACTGCGCTTTCTCCTAAGCCCATTGGTAGCTGATGTTCGCGCCTGGAACTCAGAAACGATCGGTCTATGGAGCGGTCTGCCTTCTTCGGCATGGGCACAAATCGCCGTAGCGAAATCTTCGCGCGCGCTCCTTGAAGACACTGTGGTGACGCGACGCAGTCGGATGTTTCCTCTCGAAATGTTGCGTGCACTAGGTAGGACACTTGTGCAATTCGGTGTGCGTCCAGGGTGTGGAAAGAAAGTTGCCATGCGCCGTTTGATTTTACCTACGCGTTACCAAGTTGTCCTCCCACCCGGGTAGCTCCTCTCCGTTTCTCCGTGAGCTCTGAAATACATTTCCTCTCAGACACAAAAAAAAAACTATATTAAGATTCTGTAATTCCTAACTCTTACAGACCTCTTCTAAAGCTTTATGTGAAATCATAAAGCACTATGAGAACACAGTTGCTAAATAAAGGAAGGGGATATTATGTAGCAGCTTTGCCAAGGTGTCAGAAACAGTTCAGTGTGCTACTCGACCATGGTAGAACGTACTGTTCAATTCGCATATCACGTTGACAAGGTGGTTTCCGCGAAGTTTAGTCTTATTTGCCACTACATGGCTAACAAACCTCTATGGAGAGGTTTGCTTCTTATGGCACAGTGTGAGTCACGTCTACAAATAATATTCAGCTTCCAATTCGTCAGAATCACGAGCACGTTACGCATCTCAGCTGATACGTTTTCTTGAAGTGGTATGCCGTGAATAGTTTGCCAGCTGCATAACACTTTACTGAGGTTCCTCCATGCGCGTTCGTCTGAAAAAAAAAAATAGAATTGCTACTTCAGTGCGCAATGCAATTGTGACGCGCACTGTACTTTCGATGTCTTCCGGGAGAGGCGTTACATTTAGTCGACGAAGCAACGCCTTTGCACACGCCCCGCGCTATGGCGACACTGCACCAAACTAGGGTGTCCACAGCGTATAGAGTCGTCGTTACGCAGAGGACCATCTTCGCCGGGGGCCGTCTCTCCGCACCCCGGGACGAAAAAACCTTGCGACAAAGGGCGCGAAACTATTTCAAGACCGCAGCCACCGTTTCTCCAGTGTTACCACCGTATGGGGCCGACGCCAACGGAGAGCCAAGCGACTGGGCACACGATGCACTCCCCACGACGGGCAATCTCAGGCACACCTTCCTGCTTCGAACAGTGAGGCATTCACTCAGCGTCCCGGGAATATTAACATTCCAGGCAGGCTCGACCATCCTTCGGCGCACGTCAACGGGCTTACGGTGGCTGTAACGCCGCTGCCGTGTATCGTTTTCGCACTGTGTATAAACTGGCGACCAGCGAGATTCACGCCGAAAAGGGCATGAGGCAAAATACCTGGACAGAACGACGAATTTGGTCAGTCTAAACGTGCAGATAAATGAGGTAGCTGCCTCTTCTCGTTTGGCTCTATGTACGTGCCCGACGAAGGGACTCGTGCGCATCCGATGAAAATTCCGTGGCGGTTAAGAAACAGCCGCATCAGAAGAAAAAAAAAGAAAGGTTCTGCATGTGAAACAGAAAACTGCGCCTTTTTAAAAATTTCCAATATTTTTCAAATAATTCTTGTTGTAGGCGGCGATATTCTTTATGCATAAGAGCACGATGCGGAGGCCGCTTAGGCAGTTGCACTGCATTAACGATTAGCAATGACGCTCGCTGGTTTGCGTTCTGACCTACAGTTTTCTGTGCTACAATCCCCATCTGAAATCGAGACTATCTGCAAAGGTGCACATTAACAAAACGCATGTAATCATGGGTGTGTTCTATCGACCTCCCAGGCCTGCCTCAAATGAATTAGCGATCCCTAACATGCTCAAACATGAGCGCGATTTTTGCTCTACAAATTTAATCTGTATGGGAGACTTCAATGTAACTCATATTTCTTAGGCTTCATTATGAGTAAGTGGTAATAGCGTCTGTTTCTAGAGAGTTGCTTGAATTTTCACTGTACCTTGAAATGATACAGTATGTATCTGATCTTACTAGAGAGTCCGCCATACTAGATTTCATTTTCCTAAATGCACCGCTCTTTACAAGTGGCTTTGAGTGTAAGATTACCGATGGTATTTCAGATCACAAAGCTGTTATTGCTACTATTAATCTTTCAGTTTGAAGGCACCACTACGAATATACAAGCTTTTACGATTGTAATCATGCAAGTGATACGGCCATACTTGATACATTGAGCAATTCATTTGACAGCTTCTTCCAGATATGTACTACCAATCATATCAATACTATAGTATCCCATTTTGGAAACATTGTTAAAACTTGCATAGAGCGCTCTGTGCGATCAAAAACAAAAAAGAAAAAGCATGACTTTCTTTGGGTGACAAGTGAAATAATGCATTTGAAGCGTTTGCAGCCAGAGCACGCCGAAAGCCCCAAAAAAGTGCCGAAACATATGCCCAGTTCCGCTTTATGAAGGAAGAACTATTATGAGTTCACTCTACCTAATTTGATTAAAGATAACCTACGGAAATCTTGGAGCTCGATTTCGCCTATGCAGAAAACCATCCAGACATTTCTTTCAGATGCCTCAGAAGTAAGTGATTCTAGAGGTATTGTTAAACGTTCAATGACTATTTTCAGACAGTACTTAGAAGGAAAATGGCGAAATTCCTCCTCGCTCCACAGCAACAAACATGTCCTGTGCAATTAATAATGTTGCAATATCAAAACAAGGAGTCCTGAAACTTATTTTAAAATCTGGACACCAAAACGCTCAGTGCCTTTCCACTGTGTGAAGAAGGATGGCTAGCGAAGCTGTGTATGCGGGCCCCTTAATGGCGAACTGCACCTCCACCGCGAGTCGGCTCAGCATTGCACTACCTTCGAGATCGGCCCATGTACGGGGAGTGCTTAACGCCTCCTTCATCTCCGCCGCGGGTTGACCAGCACTGGTCTATTTTCGGGATCAGCTCATGTGTGGGGAGTTTTATGTCTACACACAGACAGGATCCTTAGGGAACTAGCCCTTAACAGCTTCGCTGTAAAAAAAGGGTTCAGTCCAGACACTGTCCACAAGGTGTTCCTTCATCGTTATGTGCTTTGGACGTGTCAATACCTCTAATTTATTTTCCAGAAATAAACATCTACTTGTACAGTTCCTGGTTTATTGAAAAAGGCTAGAGTCATTCTATCGTACAAGTCTGGACAGAAACAATCCTTTCTGAATTACAGAACCATTTATTTAACTTGTCATGCATGTGCATTCCTTGAACACATAATTTATAAACACGTCATCACTTTTCTCGAGTCCAAAAACATATTGTGCGGCGCTCAACATGTATTTTGTAGTGGTTTTAGCGCAATCCCTCAGTTAAATGAATGTACACATGACATCCGTTTTGCTCTTCATTTAGGCCGTCAAGTCAATGCGCTATTCATATATTTTTACAAAGTATTTGATACTCTAACACATTCAAAACTATTCAATAAACTTAGCCCTATTCTTAACAACTATCTTCTTGTTGACTTGATCCCTAGTTTCCTTTATAATCGTATACAGTGTGTTTCTTTTAATTAATTCACCTCCCCCGACGAATAAGTACCTTCTGGAGTAACCCAGAGTTCTATTTTATTGGCTTTGCTTTTTTTGGTTTATATTAATGAGATTCCAAATTCTGTTTTGGTAAAAATTCGAATTCACGCAGACGACTGCGTCACCTACAATGTCATTTCTACACCTAACGGATATAACACTCTGAATAACTCTTTTCTACGTTTTTGTGAGTGGTCTGAACTCTGACTAATGAAGGTTAACTAAAAACCATTTGTCATGTCCTTTCACAAGCATGCTACTTGCTAGTATTTCAGTTACTCCTATAACTATACTTTTCTGCAGCGCGCATCTGAATGTAAGGGCTTAGGCCTCCTTTTGACTCCAAGGTTATCCTGGTCAGAACTTATTTTAATAACTTAAAAAGCGCTAAAAAAACTTGGTCACCTGACCCGAACCCTATGTGTTGCCCCTAAAGAAACTAAACTGACAACATACAAAACGCTTATAATACCTATTATTGAATATGCGATTACCAAATGGGAACCTTATAATATTTCGGTCATTAACAAAATTGAATCTGTTCAGAAAAAGGCACGTAGTTTCATACAGCACCGCTATTACAGAATGTTTTCACCATCACCTCATCTGCGTACGCTCGGTTTAACCCCTCTTTCTTACTGAACTCACATTATTTCTCTGAAAATTCTACCCTACCTGTTTTATTATCGACATTATGCGTCCCCTTCCGCACGTTTGACACGTGCAAAGCACCTAATCACAAGAAACAGCAATCAATTAAACTTATCGGTCTTTTTTGCTCGCACTGACATAAATAGTTATTTTTTCAAAGGACTATTGAACTCTAGAAGGACGTGCCTGGTTCCATCCATTGCTTACCACATAAAGAATTCCGGGATGCTATTGACAGAAAGAATTTGGGCATGCTGTTGAGTACTCTTTAACCATGTTCTCACCTATGCTTCTCTTGTATTGTGTTTCGTATTTGCCACACATTGTATTCATCCACTCCTGCAATAGCTCTTTAATAAAAATATGAATGACAAATGAACGACTAGATTATGCGGGTGAATGAACAAAAAAATTCCAGCTTGAAGCATTTGAACTTAATTATAAATGCTACGTTTCGCCATAAAAAGAATGAAGTCACCCAGTCGTATTCCATGCAAAAGGTAATTGTTGGCTGCAAGCATTACTAGAACGGAAATAAATTATTTCATTAATTGTTACCTAAACACCCAACTTCAAACGTCCCGTAAAACATGGTAGTGTATATACCATAGGGTTTGTCTGTAGCGACGCATTTTAGTCAGAAATGGAATGAAGGTACTTTGGATTAATTCTGGGGTTTTACGTGCCAAAACCACCATTTGATAAGGGTGCATGCAGCAGTTTGGTATTCCGAATTAATTTTAACCACCAAGGGATCTTCAACGTGCCCCCAATGCACGGGTCTTTTGCGTCTTCGCTTTTATCCCACATCGAAATGCGGTCGCCGCGGCCGTGTTTTGATCCCGCGACCTCATGCTTAGCAGTGCAACACCATAGCCACTAAGGTCAATGAACTTTAGATAAACACCTAGAATGTTCAGTTTACCTAAACTTAATTTTGGTGGCGTATTTCATGTCACCCCTCCACAGAAATTATAAAAATTATTCGGGTACGCAAATGTTCATGCCATGACTGAAGGGGCAATGAAGGGCACTGTATGTACAGTTGGCCAAACAACTTACTGGACACGAGTCTCTGTACAAATGGGAATTTCTGCTTTTTTGAAACACGGAACTTCTAATTTAGTGAATTACTGCGTAAATCAAAAACTACTACATATTGCAAACGTGTCAAGGCATCCCGAGAGATATCATTTTTTTTTTAATATTTTGTTCCGTAAGTATTTGTGGCAGACTGCTTGTTCAGCACACTCGTACGGTTTCTATCTCAAGCATTATCTTCCAATTTTGTTGTCTTAACCTCACTTATTTATCTGCTCACGACAATACAGGCCGGTCTACGCGCTGGAGTTCTGCGGATCTTTTTCTTTTCAAGTGCAACTTCAAATGCAAGTTTAACATTTCAAGAGTTGGCAAAGCTTTACATCGTTGCGCAATGTGCAAGCAAGCGTTTGTTGACAGATTTTATTATAAGGCAGCAAGTAAGGGGTGTTCTGCTCGAATAGCTGCTCTAGAGCTGTTACCAGGGCACATAATTATGATCGTTCCCAACGTTGTTACTTAAAGACAAATATAAAGATATTGCGAAACCTTCCTTACCCCCTCGATTAAGTTGACTATAATATTCCCCCTGATGTAATCTTTATTTAGAACTTTGGGAGAAAATAAACCCAATACATAAAAAGCAAATGTCGTGGAAGAAATAAATTTGAAAAATACCATGAGTTACTGCGCAGGCATCATTATCGGAAGAGAGCTTCGAAATGTTAGAGGAAACTTCGAAGCATGTGATGCGGTGACGGACCCGGTATTCATAATAACTTTCCACAACGAACCGGTGAGACGATGCCACTTACTGAAAATTTCGGAACTTCAACATTGGATCTAAGTTAAAAAGCTCGTAAAGAAAAAGAAATTGAGCCATGAAGTTGATGTTTTTTGCTTGCACGTCCAGTTATGATTGGCGTATGCGACCAAGCCGTATTATCAGATTATTTACGGAGTGGCCCTTTCTACTGAAAATAATCTCAACTGCTGGAAAGGAAGACGGGAGTTTGTATTCATATTTTTTTACTTGCAATGAGTGAGACTTCAGTACACAAACACACACACAAAAAATGTGTGCCAGTCGAAATGCAGCAGATAATGACGTACAATAATAAAATGCACTGCTACTTTTAGTTTTTTTCCTATGGCGATACTTTGACCAGGAAAGTACACACACTGCAGTTAAAGTGAGTTCTGAAAGGTTTCCTCTTTCTCAATATATAATTCTCTGAAGAACCACATTCAGCAACGCAACTACGGTATCGGTGAAACGCGCCTGTAAATTTTGTTACTTTATCACTAGGCGCTTTTTAGAGTACTGCACACTTCCTAACTACAATGTCTGAATTACATTATAAGACAAGAAATATCTGTGCAAGTGAATTTGAGTTTGTAGTTTACTCCGTGGGCAGAGACTGTCCGAAACGGCTCAGTGAATGAATATTTGTTCACTTCGAGAATACTGACTGAATTTCATAAAAAATTATTTGATTCAATCATGCAAGTAGTGGAGACTTGCAGATACTCAATTTAACGGCATTAAGAAATGGGAGCTGTGCACTCATGGTGTAATTAGTTTCTGCTGTAGTTTCACAAAAGCCTAAGAGGAACCTATGGGAAATTCTCTTTTTGAGTAAGGTCTGTAAAACTGATAGTTATTAGGTTATTATCGAAAAAAATCCGCATGACACCGTAGTTAAAAGAAATGTAAGCAATAACTTAGGAATCTACGGTATGTTTGTGACATAGTCCCCGGGAAAACAACAAACGCGCCTGTAATAGAAGAGAGACGTCTTCTTTCTATGTCATAACAAGATAACAAAAGATAGCCCTAAATAATGCGAGGGAATCTTCATCTCGCCAGTCCACGCACGGGCGTTAAGAATACCAGCTGTCACTCCTGTGGATAATAGACAGTGCTGCCAACAAAGGCTCCCGTGCCATATAAGAAAGGAGGAGCAATATCCTGCTCGGACGCTGTAAGATAAACGCCCCGCAGGTCACCATTATGCAGCTGGTCACAATAGACTGTTGTTTCATGTGGAGCATATTTAACTGCAAATGAACACATTCATTATGCCGCGCGTGATAGTCAAGGCTCTTTTTTTTTAACTGTGAACGTTCTGGCAAAGCACCATCACAAAACGTTTTTCGAAATGAATTAACTCTGAGACTGTCTTAATTTGGGACGCGGAACTTGGGACGCGGACGCTGCTGCTGCTGCTGCTGCTGATGATGATGATGATTGTGATGGTGATGGTGATGATGATGGTGGTGGTGGTGGTGGTGGTGGTGGTGGTGGTGGTGGTGGTGGTGGTGGTGGTGGTGGTGGTGGTGGTGGTGGTGGTGGTGATATGGAAGGTTGGTGATGGTGGTAATGATAAATTCTTTTGGTATCTTTTTTCTATTGGCAGCCCTCTATGGATGGACGGATGAATACTATGAGCGTCCCCTTTGAAATGGTGTGGTGGGTTGCGCCACCAAGCTCCTTCTAATGCTTAAGCATTCTAGGGCTACTTCCCTCGGAAATATGTCCGTCCATTCGTCTGCAACGCGTGACATGATGCGATCCATATGTATACATGGGGCACTATGGAGGTATTTATGAGAATGCTTTATGAATACGAATAACTAGTAAGTGTTATGATTATGACTATATATAGCGTGTACTGAGGATGCATTAATAGTCATCATCGTCAGCTTATTTTGTTCACTGCAGGAGGAAGGCCTATTCCTGCGACCTTCAATTACCCCTGTCCCGTGCCAACTGATTCCAGCTGGTGCCTGCGAGTTTCTTAATTTCAACACTCCACCTCTTTTTTGTCGTCCTCCACTGCGCTCCTGTTCTCGTGGCATCCAATTCTGTAACTCTAATGGTTCACTGGTTATCCATGCTACGCATTACATGGCCCACCCAGCTCTATTTATTTCTCTTAGTGTCAATTACAATATCGGCTACCCCCGTTTGCTCTCAGATCCGCACCGCTCTCTTCCTGTCTCTTAGCGTCACGCCTAACATTTTTTGTTCCATCGCTCTTTGCGTGTTCTTAACTTGTTCTCGAGCGTTGTCAAATCCCAAGTTTCTGCCCCATATTTTAGCACTGGTAGAATGTATTAATTGTACACCATTCTTTTCAGTGATAGTGGTAAGCTCCCCGTCAGGACCTCCCCCTGCCCTGTGCAGTCCAACCCATTTTTATTCTTCTGTAAATTTCTTTTTCATAATCAGGGTCCCCTGTGAGTAATTTACGTAGATAAACGTACTCCTTCACGGACTCAAGAGGCTGACTCGTGATCTTGAACTCTTCTTCCCTTGCCAGGCACATTGCACATTGCACATTATCTTTGTCTTTAGCATATTAATCCCCCACTCCGACCCCTCCTGTCCCAAGTGCTCCTCTACTTATGCAGACCTATCTCATTGCCTATTCTACTGTCCAGCTGCTCAACAATCAAGTTCCTATCCTCCCCCTTCCCTTTCCATCCCCACCTGGCTCGACTGGTTTGGCGCTGAAGGTGAAGACGAACAGCGTCGACTGGCCACCCAGGCGGTCGATATTCTCGGCCTGTAATTTTGGGCTGAATAAAAGTCTTATACTACTACTACACTACTACTATTACTACTACACTAATACTATTAATCTCCAATCCCACTCACACTGTCTATGTTAAGGTCCTCAATTATGTGTTGCAACTCGTCCCCAGTGTTGCTGAACATGACAATGTCATCTGCAAATCGAAGGTTGGAGAGATATACACCATTGATCCTCCCTCCTAAGCGTTCCCAGTTTAATAGCTTGAATACTTCTTCCAAGCATGCAGTGAATAGCTTTGGAGAGATTGCATCTACTTTCCTGACCCCTTTCGTTATAGGTATCTTCTACATATCTCAATCGGTCGTCATCAAGTTTAAGTCTTCCCACGTAACGACATCTACGGGTTCCGAACTGGCCGCTCTTCACGCTGCTGTCGAATAGATTGAAAAAGAACCGCCAAACAATTGGGCAATATTTTGTGATTCGAAAGCAGCCCTGCAGAGCTCGTGAGGTTTAAGACGTGACAATTATGAACAGCTGGTGTTCAAAATCAACGAAACTTGCCATTGCGCTTCTGAAAGAGGACTTGATATCATCTTTCAGTGGCTGCCGGGACACTGTGGCATCGTTGGCAATCACCTCGCCGATGACGCTGCCCGACGTGCCCAGGCTGGCGCACCGACACTCCTTATACTTTAATCGAGAGTAGACGCTGCACGAGAGCTTCGCAGTCTCGTTCCTGCCATTACGTTAAGTTATTGGCATACACCACGAAACTCTAAGTGTCGTTTATGCAGACTCAACCCATCACTGAAACTTAAATTACCATCGACACTTTTACGACGTGACGCAACACTGCTGTGTCGGCTGTGGGTAGGAGTAGCATTTACCAACTCCTAAAGCTATCGTATTGGAATGGCAGACTCACCAATGTGCGCTAAGTGCAAGTGTGAAGAGACCATCAGTCATCTTTTGTGCCACTGTTCTCGCTTTATAAACCAACGTCAGATTCTCCAGTGTGCCTTGAATAGACTGGATGACAGGCCATTTACAGAAGGATCGTGGGAGCGTGGCCTCAGAGTTCATTAGCGCAGAAAGCAGTTCGAGCACTTCACTACCTGAAGGCAACAGACTTGAGTGTCCGACTATAGACATCCTACACCTAATTTAGTGCATGAGAAAGTGCCGTATAGACTCAAGTTTTCTCTCTCTCTTTTACTCCCCATTCACCTCCCCACGCGTTTGCATTGAACTCGCCTATGACTATGTATACAGTATATTGAGTTTGCAGTTTTCTCATTGCTAATTCAACATCTCCATAAAAATGTTTTATTTATTCATCATCATGACTTCAGGTTGGAGCGTAGGCTTGTACTACCTTTATTCTATACGACCTATTTAGGTTGATTACGACTACTGGTACCCTCTTATGTAGGTTGTGGAATTTGTCAACGTTGCCTCCTATGTCCTTATGGATTAGGAATCTTATCCCGTATTGTTTCTTATATGTGACTTCTCCGTAGCAGGGGATGTGGCCGGTAGTCAGCACTGTATTAGCCTCACCAGTTCTTCTAACCCAACTAAGGCCAACAATATCCCACGCAATGCCTGAAATTTCCTGAGATAGTCCTGCTAAGCTAGCTTCACTTGAGAGGGTTCGTGTGTTGAACGCTTCCAGTTTCAGTTTCTAATGGCGGCCCGTCCGGATCCAAAAATTCTTTGCCCCTTCCGGCACGTCCCAGGTCTGACCGCCGCCTTGTTGAGGTGCTGCGCAGCTGCATGGGACTGAGGGCCATTGTTTAATTGAATGAGTCATTTGGGAAGGAGTGGCCGAATACTGCACGAGGGAGGCCAATTGCTGTTCTGGTGAGGGAGTGTCTTGTTGATTCTTAGTGGGTCTTCCTAATATGTTTGTACCGGTATTAGTAAAGCCCCACTTGCTCTCGGCATTTTATCTTTTTTGCCAGCTTTACACGCCACTCCGAGGCTGAAGATTTAGTGAGCTGGAGGAAGTTGTAGCTCGGTGTTCTACTTCTGCTCCGCGTCACCACCTCAGTCACATAGCTAAAAATGAAACAATTCTAATTCGACACCTTAAAAAAAAGGGGGGGGGGGAGGCGGATGTGAACTTCTGGCTATAGCAACCGAGCAACCGAGATAGCTTAGTCAGATAACTCTGTAAGCGGCGAGACCACCTTATGGCGCAGAACACCGGTCTAGAGAATTCTACATGTCTAAAAAACGCTCTTGAATTATCGGCAATAGACGGACTCAAATGCCTACAAGGTCAGCACAATGTTTTCATTGCGAAAAATGGAGAGAAAGCTTAACGAATAACGAAAAACAACCGTTACAGCCATACAAAAGTAGTTTTGATGCTACAAGCATTACTTCCAGAACATAATAAATTTACATACCAAGTTATTCATAGGAGAGAACGTAGCACGTATAACTACACCAGAGGCTCTAAATAACCGATGCTTCAACATAACTTACGCAGGTTAAGTTCACGGACTCTAACACATTTCGAACTCTAACACAGTGGACTACTTATCGCATCCACTGGTACCGCTGAACAACTGCGTCAATTCTGCGGATACATACTCAAAATCGCGTCAACGTTGCAGTCCCTAATCACAACGCAGTTTGCGTTTCACACAGACGTTTTATAACGCTTACTTACGTTTCTTCCTTTTGTCCGTGCAGGACACACCTTATTATAAAATTAAAACTTGTGTAACTTAAGCACTCGCAAGGAGCTTAAAAGAAACGCGTCTGCTTTTAAATAATTCCACGCACGCTTAATAGAAAACTCAGAACGTTGCCGCCATCAGTACGTACGAGCGACCCGTTCACATTCCTCTTCCTGCCGTTTGCACAGGACACTTGCTGAATGGAACTACCAACGTTTCTCACTGCATACTCTACACTCAGTGAAAGAAACCAAACGCTTAGCCTTAAATGAAAAACTTACACCTTTAACAAAGGTGAACTAATATACTCACGCGAAACTACTAGACATTCAACTAAACGACCTTGACGTGTCACGCCACTCACAAAAACAAGGAAGCTCATCCACTCATTAACGAACAATTTCTCCTAGATAACAGTGCGAAGCTAACGCTGTGCGGTTTACAGCGATAGGTGGCACATTCACAATCCTATAAGTCTTTTATTAGCTTCAATTAGTCTTCATGTACATTGTGTTGCATTAAGACTAATTGAGGCTAATAAAACAATAATAAGATTATTTACAATGGACTTATTTAATGCTACATAAGGCTGGTGGGGGGGGGGGGGGAGGGGGGCTTAAGAATACGGAAGGGTAAGAGAGCCCAGTGGATATGAATGGATTAATGAATTAATGGTTATTAGTTATTCAATCAACTAAAGCATGAAATAATAATTAAATAATAATAAGCCTAATAATAATTAGGACACTTAAGATGAATTCTGAATAATTGGGTTCACCAATTAGGTAAGTGTAACAAGTCATTGCAATGTTTGCAGCACATTACGTCATCTCTGATAAAGTGAGCCTCGTTATGCCTAACTCGGCCACTGAATCATTCGTTTCATGAGTGCAAGATGAGCGACTGCAACTAATGCTTACGTATTATCTGACAAGTGCCACTAGGGAGTTTCTTTAGTAATGTTGTCGTTTTGTCTAATGTCCTACCTATATAAATTTTTAACAGAAACAAAATTCCCAGCATCAAATTTTCTAAACCATTATTGGAAACTTTGTTTTCGTGCGGCTCCGTTGATTGTAATATCCAAGTATATCTTCTGCGAAGCCTCCAATCATCTTTTAATAATATTTCTTGCCGACATGTTTACTTTCCCCCGGCTATACGTGAAGCCCAGGGCTTTAAGGAGGCCAGCGGAGCCTAAACCGACAGCGGCATCGATATGATCACATCTACAAGAACACCATAACAACCAGCGCCACTAGGGGCCTCAAGTGCGATTGCGCTCGCATGCCTGCAAGGGAGAAAACTCCTACGAATGTGCTGCGTGGTCACACATCTATTCATGACAATAACAGCATGAATGTGCTCTCAAGGAACGCGAAGTTAAGCCACTGGTTTGTATCTTGATACCCTGAATGATATTTTTTCTAAGAAATGTTATTTGTACGTCTGGGAACACAAGTTTAGCAATCAAAGCGCTCACTAATGTCTATTGATATTTAGCAGTTACGCGCTATTGTCATTGCTGCATTTATAACAAAAAATAAATTACTGCTGTTAACAGTGTTTCGCTAAATAATACTCTAGATCTTCGCTTTGTTCTTCCTTCCACGTACGTTCTCTTCAGTGTTGGCCTCGAACACTACGACATTAAAGACGACATGGCTCGATGCCCAGTAGGCGCCCAAGGCAATCACAACTAGCCGCACTTCATGGTAAACATGCAATGACAAAACACAATGTTATATCAATTGCAGAATTCACGCCACAAAAATGAACAAAGGAATAATATCGCTGAAGAGACAGCAGCCAGACATTGAAGCCTGGCGTGGAAGTAGGCATAGGAAAGAGCGAATAAACGGAGAGGCAGCGAGGGTCATGGCCTCGGATAGCGAAGCCTTTATGTCTCGCCCCGCTGAGTAACTTCGTTGGATCTCACTCCCAGCCGAGTTGGTCGAGACGCTCTCTCCACCCTCCCAGCCCACTAACCCCCCCCCCCCCCCCCCCTGCCTATTGGAATGATTCCGGCGGGGCGCGCGCCTGAGCGTCGCCGCGATGACGCAGTTTCTCCAGGCGCGCAAACGCTGCTGGAGAGAAAACGGGAGGCCCTGTCCGCCAGCGCGCCGCTAAGGCAATTTTCCGATCTGCATTGGAAACAGAAGCCGGCTTGGCGAGCCCGTCTACCCAGGATGCAAATGCGCTCGCCGCCACCGTCGCCCGCCGGCTGCATGTTTCGGCCGAGCAAACACTGAGAAGCGGGTGGAGCGGCTCAAAGGCTCCCGGCTGCGAAAGGGAAACTTACGGGTCGGATCGGTTAGTAGGAGGAGGTAGCGCAGACAGCAGGGGACCTAAAAGGTGTTAGTTGGGAAAGGCTGAGTCACTTAGCCCGTTCCGTGGTTACAGCATGAGCTAGACGTCATTTCATACGAGCTCAGCGGCGGTGTCTCGGTTGGCACCTGAGCCACGTGTTTTAAGGATCCCCGCAGGAAAGGCGCAGTGCAGCGCCAAGCTATTGTGGACGCCTGCGGCTAGAGTACGCGAGAAGGTGAAAAAATGGGGATAGGATCGAAGAAGTGGTTGAGACGCTAAGAACGGCCGAATTAGTGAAATGCGCTGGAGGAGGTTGCTTCTAACCGAAACATGCCTTGGCAAACGTAGGGGTGAATGGGGTGAAAGCTGGTGGAGGTGTTGAGCGGAGAAATCTGCGAAGTTGAAAAGGAAGACGCACACAGTGGGGAGTAAACGTGCTTTAGGTATGAGAGAGATGGAGTATTGAAGTCCAGTTTTGCAACTAAGGTAAAATAAACCTGCGCAAGATCAAGTATTCAGTTAGGAATAAGCTTTAAGGTTGGTACAAAACCCTTGTAGCTTTAAATAAAGCAATGCAGCTCGAAACACTTTGGCAACAGATGGACGCCAATCTTCTCGACTGCGTCTATCAAATTCTCAATGCTGAGATGTGCTTGCCCACGCTTTACACGTACAATTGCAAATACTGTACTGTGTACTGTACAAATACTGTGTACGTACTGATGGGTACATACAAAACATAGCGCCTCTATCCTCCTTGCGGTCTGTTAGTGAGCGTCAGTTTAAAAACAAGAAAAAAGAACACCTCGCTACATTTTAGGCAATACTTTCGCCACACCCGATTCTTTTCCGTCGCTTCACTATATGCAAGGCCAATACTTCTATAATGTTCGATATAACCGCCGCCCACTCCCGTCTCTACCAGCTCCCGGCACCGCATCTACCGACACCGGTGTCCGGCGGCGCATTCCGACGCCTATTCATACAGCCGGTTCGGCTCTGCAATGCAGGCAGGGTTGCTGGTTCTTCATAGTGATGGTTCCTGAATGGCGCCGGTTTGTGTGGCTGCGCGTTCTTACTGACAAGCTGATGATTCGGCCCTTCAGGGACTTCGACGCTGGATGCGTTTCTGGTTGTTTTCTGACTGCCATTCAATACAAACATAAGGTCCCTAAATAAAAGATCCCACCACATTTTACCGTCGCCGGCCACCACCACTGCAGCCGCTGTACAAAAACCATTAGAGGATTTCCCCTATACAACAGCGTAGAATTTGTAAGCGTGTTGCCGTGAAACAGCCTAAGTTACTCCATTACCCGAACGAGAACAAGGTGAAAGCAGGTGCCAACGTTTCGACAAGTGGACTTATCGAAAGTTTGGCTCCTGCTTTCACTTTGTTCTCGTTTTGCTCATCGTCTTCAATTTCCATCTCCTGCATTCCCCGGGTTTTCCATTACTAGAAGAACGTTTACAAAAAGTTGGCTATCCCCCGCAAAGAGTTTTTCTGCAGTGGTGCACGCTTTGCAGGAGAAGTCCTGATTGAGTTATAGTGGTGTACAAGCAAGCATTTTATTTCAGTTCAAGAAAGAATTAGGCTTTCACCGTTCCACTGTAATGTACGACTGAAAACGTGTAAATTACGCGCTTACAATCTTATTTTTGTGGTTGCCGCCTTATCTAGGTAACAGGGAAAGTTTGAAGTAGGCCTATTTGCAGTCTCGCAGAGGAACAGTGGCTGGCGGTTATGAGGGTTTGGGCGGGGCTTCACCGTAGACTTGAGTTGTGTCCGACTATAGTGCGGAAGAGCGGTTTACATTCTGAGCAAACAAGTCGATCGCATTAGTACGGGTAACAGCATTAAATGACACTCAAGACGGTTTTCGCTATATGGGTGCGTAGTTGTGATTGTGGTGTAGCTAGCAACTGAAGTATGCAATAAGATGAACGAAATATGCGACATGTTGTCATGTGTGAAGCATTCCTACGCGGGAAAAGTCCATGACCGGATACATTCACACAAATAGTAAAATGCAATTCGTAAAAGTAGTCACAGATAGGTGAACAATGGGAAATATGAAACGGAAAGAGACAAAATCTGCCTAAAACTGAATGAAAAATTTGCGTGCGACTGCAGGATTCAAGAAGGCGCATTTGACTAAGGTATAATTTTTAGATGAAAACTGTCGTTACAAGAGCCATCATAGTCATTATGAAACAACCATATCCATCGCATTCTAATAACTAAAACGTCACGTACTAATGCGTGGGCATTAGGAGCGGAAAAGTGGAAGACAGTGTAAATGTGGGAAGCGCCCTTACATGTTTGGTATATATATATATATATATATATGTACCACCAAATAATATTCTAAGTCAGCAGGCAATGAAGCCAAGGAAAGCATAGGGGTAATCAGGTGTGGTTGAATTTGAACCATAGGAATCAATGAAGTAATGAAGAAAAGGAGGAAGGAATATGAACGAAAAGATAACGTGACTGCTCTCCTAAGTTCACGTGTTACGTGAAGCCAGTGGGCAAAAGAAGGTGTTTCACATGCACCTGCCATTGGTGGGAGTGGCGCTGGCCAAGACTCCCAGGGCTAGATCTAGTACGCAAATATATCTAAGTTAGTGTACGGATTGATGGCCTTCGCTGTAGCACAATTCGTAGCGCTTCGCAAGCACAATGCAAAGGTTGTGAATTCAGTTCGAGCCAGCATCAAGTTATTCTAAATAAATAAATAAATAAATAAATAAATAAATAAATAAATAAATAAATAAATAAATAAATAAATAAATAAATAAATAAATAAATGGAAGCGGGATAACCGGCAAAGGGATGTACCCAAGATGTTCTATTAGGTACTGTTAAATAAAGAGGAGGGTTTCTTCCACCATCTCATTTTGAACTCGTTCGTGCTTTTACTGCAGATGAATGTTTCAGTTGCCTTCGCGAATTTATAGTGCTTGTTTTGTTTTTTTTCGATACAAAAAAGAATGCACTAGATTTTCCAGGTTCTTGCAAGAGTAGACAATCTGCTTGGTCTCAACTCTGTTTGGCTTAGGCGGTCAGCCACGACAGGAACCACGGCGGCTGCAGCCGTCACGTCTGGGTCGACTGGCAACGTCCTCAAAGCAAACGCCCCTAAAACAGGAGCAAGCGTAGACTTCGTAAAAGGGCAGCAGGAAAAAAAAAAGCGCTCGAGTTTATAGGGACGACTACACTGCATCTATGTTTAGACGTATTGCGGACTCGCACTGCGTCGAAGGCGTCGCGGAAAGTATGCGGGAGGGAAAGCGGGAAGGGGGCATAAAAAATATAGAAGAAAAAAAAACAAAACGCGGCATCGCATCTCTCGGCCGCGACGAGCCGACGGCAGTGTCGTGCCGTGTGTGCCTCTGCAGCGACGGAGGCGTGGGACGACGCTTATCTGCGAGCTGCAGCGTGAGCAGGCAATAAGCGGCCGCCGCGGCCGCCGCCGTCCGTAGTACATTCCGAGCAGTCCTTCCATAAATTGCCGGCTGACGTGCTGCTGCTGCGCGCGCTAGGGCGGAGAAGAAGAAGAGTGGCCGCCTCTCCGAGCTCCTCGACGTGCCACCTTCCTTCCCGCTCGGCGTCGTCCTCCGCCATCGGTCTGTGCACGGGGCTTGGCTGCACGGCCGGCCGGACCGACCGGAACGCGTCGTCGCGCCACCGAGGCGACGCGCGCTAGTTGGAACGCACAACGCGGCCACTGCGTCCTCCCACTCTCTCCATCGTCCGCGTCCTCTCGTCCCCTCGCCTGGTGTCGGGGGCGTGATGTTATCCAGCGGGCCACAAACTATTACGCTCGGTCTGCTCCCGCTACTGCTACCCGTACAGTGCTTCCTCCTTGCCCTTGTCTTTCTTTTTTCTTTCTCTTTTCTTGGGCTTCTCTTCACTGCGAGCCTTTTCTTTTTCTTCCCTTTCTTTCTGTCTGTGCCCAGCATCAGAGCTTTCTCCTTTTACCTCTCTTCTTCTCTTGCATGCACCCTCTCTGAGACAGCTTTCGTGTATCATGATGTTCTATATCTATATTTTTTCCTCATTCGAGATGGTGTATGCTACAGTCTTTATGCGCTTGAGATAACGTTAATGTTTTTCCACGAAGCTGTTCCTTACATCTTCTTGCCTTGCCTATCACTCTGTGCATTCACGCTTTTAAAGCGAAGCTCTCTTTGCCTCTTCCTTCGACTTTTCCACTGCTGCTGCTGCTGCTGCTGCCTTGCATGCCACGTCGGGGGGTAGTCGAAAGCTCACGGCAGGGGTGCATACGGCCTGGGACGCCACAGTGCCTTCTGAACGCCGTAATTAGGCGGGGCCCCCCATAAGAGCATTGCAGGAGCTGTCGCACTTTCTTCCGTGCTCACGTGCAAGAGCAACAACAGTCCAGGGAGGAGGCAGAGAGAATGTTAGCGACGGAATAGGGAGAGACGAGTCAGAGAACGGGTACAACAGGATCCTGTAGCAACGCAACTAGGAAACGGGTGATTAACCTTACCCCTCTGCATTCGTGGAAATTCACCTAACGTGACGAGGGAGAAAGAAAATGCACCGTTTGAAAGCATTGCTCATTTGGGCTCTCTTCAGCAAATGAATGAATTGATGGCACATCTCTCTTTGTGTTGTGTACTACGCGGATAAACACAAGTGGTGCAGGCAAGTTAACATTTGGCATCACATTACGACTGTCGTATGCCTTCACTATCACCACGAAATACTGTCAGTGAGCGCAAACAGCACAGAAAGCTTCGCTTACACCGATTCCCCCATGCAACGCATGGTGGGCACCTGTATATTTTTCCTTGTCTCTATGATCTTCCCTGGCAAAAAGGAGGGCTAACAATGTTTCGCAGTATGGCACCATGTGCTTTTCAAGCTTAGTAAATGCGAACCATCAATGTAAGGAAAGTAACAGCTATATGCATTGAACAGGATCCGACTAAAGGAAAAGGACGCCATGGTTTTTTTTTACCTAGTAATCGATTTGCATTGCATTCTTTTATAGCCTCTAATAATGACGGTGACAAAAGTCCTGCTTGGAGTTCGCGTGGCCACGAGCGTCACAAGAGCAGACACCGATGCATGCATTAATGCAGTTTCTTGTGTAGAGAGTCCACAGCAGGTGATCGTAATTGCGATATATACCTTTAAACGAAGCGACACCTTCAGTGCTTTCTTTCCTTTCTTCGTTTTCATCCCTCAAACCTCTTCCACCTGCGCAAGGTAGTAATGCGAACTTGCGTCTGGTTAACTCTCGTGCCTTCCCTTCCTCGTTTCTCTCTTTTTCTTCATAGCTGCCGAGGTCTTCGCTCCATGATGAAAAAAACCTGCTTGATTTTTGATGGGCATGCGGCGTTCACTGAAGCGCATATTTGCGCCCTTTTACACAAACTTCGTTCTTCCTTGTTATATATATTAAGCCTGATCTGCTGCTGACGCTTATCACTGCGGTTTGAGGCCGAGATCTATGCGTCGGGTTTCCACGCGTGCTCGAGGAGCTGCGATTGTACGTGCTTTTGTGCAGCGCGCAAACAGAGCGACTGGTGCGCTAGATGGAAGCTGCACCTGAGGGCTGCACCGTGCATGCCTCTCTAAGCGAGGCGCCCGGATAATGCACGTGAACGTGGTCCTACGATTAATAAACTCTGAAATAGCGTGCACTTGGGGCTGAGAACTAGCCTTACTTGGCGTTGATTTCGTAACGAGTACTTCAGCATCGCGCCGGGGAATTGTTCACTCGCCGGCGCCAGTCTGGCTCCATTGGTGGATCTACGACCCACCTAAAAGAGCCGCCTGACTCGGGCACCCCGGCAGGGTTCCTGCGACAGCGTTTCTTCGGACCTACCGCGACGGCGGAAGAATTCGTGAGTGGCAGTGGTCTCACAAGAACCGATAACTGTAACTCTCCCCGAAGTATTATGTGCCACACGGACTTGCACCAAGCATTTGTTACAGAAAGCTTGCGGCAAACTCACAAGCAAGGTGGAAAAAGAGTGCGTATTCGAGCAGATATGGAAAGCGACACAGGTTTGAGTACACCCTGCCTATACTAAAAGACTAGATCCATTACTGCGCTAATTTCCGCTCACAAAACAAAGAAACAAACAAAGAAACATACAAACAAGCAAACATACATACAAACAAAGCCAGTTCGGCAGGGTTCAAATTACCGTGTTCGGATGTCTCGGCATACAAAGGGCTCCTTCATAAGACAATCATCGGCCACACACGATAAATCGGTGCCTATCAATGCAGTTTGAGAGGCATCAGGCATCGCAAAGTGACACCAGCTGATATCCCGAGGCGTCATGATAATTCATTCACTGTGGCATTCTGCTGCTGACCAGGAGGTCAAGCGTTCGACTACACTCTTCGGCGGCCTCATTCACATGAATTCTGAATGCGAAAACCCTGTTTACTGCGCTTTCAGAGCACGTGAAAGAACCCCTTGTGGTAAATGTTAATCCATAGCACCCCTCCTCCTGCACCATTCACTGCAATATCTCAAAAAGTCCGCTGTGCGGATTCGGGACACTACACGCCTAAATTGAAATCTAATATTTCGAGTACATTTTGCGCCAGAATGGAAGAATTACATTGTGATGTTTCCCCAACAAATTTGTTGGTAGTACTAGGATCCAAACTTTAAGGAAATCACTAGGGTATGCGGCTACTCCATATACTCATGCCTACTTCCTATCCTCATCAACATCCTTTATCACTCTTTCTGGTCCCGTTCCTTTTTTTTTTTAATCGTACAGAATGGCAGGCCAATACATACTAGCTCGGGCCGACCTCTTCGCCTTTTTTCTAGTAACTTCTGTCTATCTTGTCGTGGGAAAACACAGAAAGACTGACCTGTAGGCAATACTATCTTAGCCTGCTATTTTGCATAGAAGGAAGAGGACAGATGGGGAAGGTATCAGTGGAGACATTGAGAATTAAAGGCAGTAGAGTGTGAATCCATGCAAATTTGTGCCGTACGGGAAGAGTTAGTAGCCGCTGTTCTATACCCGTGCTGTTAGAAAAAAATAATTTGGAAGCTATTTTTACTTGTTACAAATTCCCATTAAGGGCCCAATAGGGTAGCCCCAGTAAAAGGCCCGCTTCAAAATCACAAATACAACGCATCACAGAACTATCTTCCACGTGGAAATACTGCCCAAGCTATGGCAAGGAACTCGAGAGAGCACGCCTTCCTCAGGACGACGTCACCGCGCAGCGCGGTAACACAAGTGTACACGGCTGCCTGCTCCTTCCTATTGGCATCGACGTGTAGTCGGAATGCAAGCCCTGCGCGTCTCCCGGGGGCCGCAGTGCGGTGCAGCGAAGGATGGAGGGTGCTGGAAAGCGCGAGCATGAGCGCCCGGGGTGTCGATAACGATCAGAATGTCTGACACCACTTAATAGCGAGCAACAGAGCGGAATAGCCGGCCCTTCGCGTTCCTTCGCCCTCCCTTATCCCCCTTCGTAGCAGCTGCAGAGCTTACTTTGGTTTTGTATTCTTATCTTTCTTATCCCCGTCTTTGTTCTTCATCCTTTTGTTTCTTCCCCTTCCTAAACGAATAGATGACGACTCCATATTTTTTTTATACTCATCCATTCTTTCATCTAGCGTGAGTGAACCGTGCGAGACGAATTCTCCTTGTCAGCGTTTCTTGATCGCTCTCCGGGGCTGCTGTGCTGGAGAGATGGAGTGGTATACATCTGTCGACGCCGCGAAGCGGCGGAATAAATGTTAGCGGCCAGTAGGAGATGAAGTCGTTTACATCTTGGAATGAAAGCAGGTATAATGCATCTGCTTGCTGTGGTGAGGACATTTAAGTAGCGTTTGTTGTTTCATTTCGTAATTCCTCAGGAAAGAGAGCGGTTAACCTCTACATTTGTGGTGGTCCAGAAGTACATGTTGCTGGGCTAGACGGTTCATATTGCACAGCAGACTAAAAATATAAAAATATGATCGCTTAGCGCAAACAAGGAAGGACGGACGGAAACAAGGGGAGCGCATTGTTTCTTAATATATGGGATGTTATATAATACAGAATAAATTATATATATATATATATATATATATATATATATATATATATATATATATATATATATATATATTTGTAAATATTAATTAGCCAGAGTTTAAAAATATACGAATGCCTCGTAGCTAGACAGAACCAAGGCAATGTTGTTTGCCGTTGCTTGGAGGTACTCAAATGATTTTTTATGCAACATAATTAGGTGATTAGTCTTAATTCATTAATCAACTTCTCAAATATTATAATTACATAAAAAGTGTCAATGATAAACTTGCAGAGCAACTTGAAAAACTCCCGATACAGTTTTATGTTGCTCAATACGTGCGTGAAAGAAGCCCGCAAATGCACGCAAATTTGCCACGCGACTGGCCGCTCGAGGTACTTTGCGTATATTCGTGGTCTTCTTTCACACTCGTTAAAATGCTTTTATGTAGCACGTATTGAGCAGCAGAAAGCTGTATCGGGAGTTTTTCATGTCACCTTACAATTTTCTCATTGACGCATATAATCTAATTATAATATTTGAGAAGTTCATTGATTATTAAATTCAGATGACTGTCTAACTAGGCGGAAAATGAAATAAATAATTTGAGTATCTCCAAGCGACGGCAAGCAACATTACTTTAGTTCTGGCCAGCTACGTGGCATTCAGATATTTTTAAACTCTGACTAAAATTTGCTGGCACACCCTGTAAACAGCGTGTTCCTTATTTGTGATATTGCTTGTTTGTCTGTAAAAAGGGTGTAACCTCGTGCTTATCAGCCTAACACCGGCCGGTATACTTAAATTCAATGTTAAAAGCAAGCAGTATGTAGAATTAAATTTTTGTTTATAGTTAAATTGCGTGCAAGAACCACGAAGTGATTATGGGGTACGTTGCATTGGAGTACTTCTAAATAATTTTTAACACCTGTTGTTTTCTAACGTGCACCTAAGTATAACCACCACGAGAGTCCTTTTTTCATTTTTATTTATTTATTTTTGCACTTCTGACCCCATTGCAATGCGGCCGCCGAAGTTGGGATTTAACCCAGAACCTTGAGGTCATCAGTGCAAAGTTGCAGCCACTGAGCTACCGCGGCGGGTATAGGATTTATATAGGTATATAATTGTTACGAATGCATTGTGTCCTGCTTATTTATGGGCGTTTAATTTGACGGTGTACGATTTGTATTTATTTATTTATTTATTTATTTATTTATTTATTTATTTATTTATTTATTTATTTATTTATTTATTTATTTATTTATTTTTAATATGAAAACACGATTTAATGTACCGACGCTACGCACATTTTTATGACAGGCGTCGCAGATGAGGTCTGCAGATAATTCCTGCTTGTTGCCTCAATAAAAGAGAGAGCCGTCGTGACCCGGATGTGAACTAGCGACGCGCGTGTTCAGCAGCAAAACATTATAGCCACCGAGCCGCTTGCAGATTTCTCGCTTTCCGAGAATGACGACATAACCGGAGCTAGCGTGATCGACAACGAGTATAGTCAACATATTTTCTTAGCGGCGCGTCACTCGGCGTTCATCATGCCGGGTGAGAAAACTGTGGTATCAGACGGCCACGCAATAAAATCTTTCGAAATGTTATTGTGTGAACTTTCAGGGTTGAATGAAAAAAAATGTCTCAAGGACAATGGGGTTATTAATCCACAGACTCATCTCTACAACGCTGTCCAAACGCAGTGAGTGAAATACGCACAGATATGGCAGCACGAAGGCGCGTCACGTACGCAAAACAAACAAGAAAAAGAAAAACATAGGAGTCATTATTTATAGGACGGTACACGAACTAGTTGAAAAAATTCATGAAGTAGTCAGAGAGATTACGTAACCAGAGATGGACAACACACGTGAGGCCCATGGCAGGCGCTCTGGGTCAGTTGTAAGGATTACAAATGTGGAATATTCCAGGAAAACTAAAATAAACCAGTACTTCATGCCTAGCGGTATGTTTTTGAATTAGGAAATCCTTTCTCCTCGAGGTAATTGTCACTGCAAGAAGAAAAGGGGTAGAAGGAACAAAGTCTGTGTGAAGTGATAGTAACGATGCACCGCCGCAATCTAAAAAATTTCAACTAAGAAAGTTACCTATGAAGTAAAAGAAGTCGACAAATTTCCACTGGTATATCACAAATATCGTACGTGCGCGATATAGAACGTGTGTCGGTTCCATAAGAATGATGCGAGAAACTTACAGAAAATATCCGGTGTGGGTGTTTCGGTATAGGTGTTCCGGTATGGGTGTTCCGGTATGAGTGTTCCGGTATGGGTGTGGTGCCGGTTGAAGTTTGGCAGAGGTCCAGTCAGAAAGTGGTAAAGACCGCGTTTGTCCGTGACGCCAGAGTCGGTAAGTAGCCCGCTTCCAAGTGTCACCATGCGCTTGACTTGCAAATGGAAGTTCGACTTCTTTGTCATTGCTTTTGTCGCGTTCTCTCTGTCTTTTTTGCCCACCAATCTTGCCATCTATCTCTTCCTAGCATGATTTAATTTTATATGTCGCGTTTAGGAAATTCGCAGTAGAGTGTCTTTTCGAGGACATTCGTTCGAACCTTGGAACGTACCAATGCCCGCGGAATGAAAGCATGAACGTCCTGCATGTGGACACTCGATTTTCTCTAAATCTTAGTCTTTAAAACGACTACTCTCCATGCCCCTTCGCCCTTCCCGATAATAAAGAGTGCGCGCGCTTTCTGTTTCTTCCATAACGCGCGTCTACGTGCGCACTGGAATAGATTACTGCAAAAAAAGTGAGCAAGCACCCCTTTAGGATCTCCGAGCTATCAATAAGGAGAAAAAAGGAGAAAGAAATACGGATACAGAGAATCGGAGAGATATAGTTTTAGGGACATGTTTAAGTAACGACGAGAACAAAAATTCAAAAGCATCAGAAGCGAACCAGGAATAAGAACAGTCGAAAATGGTACACACGGCGGGAGGCCCATCCTCTCTGCATGCACTGGCCCGGCACTCCCCAGCCAGCGGCGGGAATCCCGACCAGACGCCCAGCGCGCATAATCGTCGACCGGGCGCTCGCTTTGCATTTCCATTAAAGTCTTCTCCCTCGCCGTCGGCCAGCTTTCGAGCGAGCTTTCTCTCGCGCGAGCAGTTGACCCGTTACCGCAGCTGCGAGGGACGGAAAAGTTAAAAGTAAAAGGAAGATGCGGCGCTGCTTCCATACCGCATGCCGTAGCTCATACTAACGGCCGATCGTGTCCAGGGGAGCGCGCATTCATCCCGGTTAAGGCTTCCTTTCCGTCGTTTAAGGCAGCGTCCCTTCTCTTCCCGAATAGGCACTTCAGTGCCGACGGAGCCGCACCTGTATATACTGTCTGGAAACCGGTGCCGCGCTTAGCTGTGCTAGAAATTATTTTTCTTGACAGCGTCGTGTACTTGTGTAATTAATAATTCCTGAGAACGAAGTACACGCGGGTGTTCCGGCTCTTGCGAGAACACGGGCCTTGTTTGCGCAGGTGCGAGTTCATGAACGCCTTACTACGCTTGCGTGACTGATGAAAAGCAGGCACACGGCAAGCTCTTCGGCAATGGTTTCACTGGCCTTTCTTTGTTCTTGAAATATCGAGATCGTTCTTTTCTTTATCTATTTACAGCGCTCCGCTATTACTTTAGTTACGCAACCATCGCAGTTACGTTCTTTCGTAATTTCATTTTTGCTTTAGAATGAAGCCTCGTAGGTCAGCGTTCGCTTAAAACTTCCTAGAAACCACTGGACGTTAGCGGAGCCGGCGCGTTGGAAACATGTCGTGATTACCCCTTTCCAGACCAGCCGCAGTGCAGAGACATTGCCTTTAAATATGCAGTGAGGGAAATGTGGCGTGAAAACGCAACGTTTTCGCAACGGTGCAATAAAAAAATAATGATCTTTTCTTCTGGTTTGCGCCATAATTGTATAGCTAATTTGGAGCTGACGCAGAACACCGCTTCATCAGCTTTCAAGCTGTGGTTGTTGGCCATATAAGCAATCCAAGTGTCTATGTCAGCTTCTATAAGCGTATCTTCAGAATAGTTATTGTTTCTCAATGACATGTGTGTCATGAAAGAGAAATTAACAGAAGAATGAAAAGGGGTTAAGCCGCATACGGCAGGCATTATCAAGTCGTGACCAGCAGTTTATCGCTATCCTTGAAAAGAAAAGTATACAATAATTGCGTTTTACCCTCACTAACATATGAGGCAGAAACTTGGACGCTTATAAAGAAGGTCGAGACGGATTTAAATATTTAGGTGCACGTTAAAGAACCCCAGGTGGTCGAAATTTCCGGAGTCCTCCTCTACGGTGTGCCTCATAATCAGAAAGTGGTTTTGGCACGTGAAACCCCATAATTTATTTTAATTTTTGATGCTTTAGGTACGGGGCAAGTGAGCGATGGGACAAAAAATATTAGGTGAAACTTTAAGAGAAAGGAAGACAACAGTGTAGATTGGAGATAGTAAACAGGAGTAGCCGATATAGACGTTATGCTAGTTGATATTAAGAGGGGAAAATGTAGCTGGGCAAGCTGTGCAATACGCATTGCCGATAACTGGTACTCTGTTAGATTATTAGACTACATATCACATATACAAATACTCGTCATATATATGATCTGATAAGTAGAAAATATCGCAAGGGTAATATGCTTTGCCTGTTTGTTCTTACTGAACATACTGTGTTGCAGCGTAACCACACTGAGGAAACCATGACGCCCCCTGAGAACTTTCTACTCGCTAGACATGTAGGCTTCAGTACAAGCAAACTTGGATACAAGAATCCCAGATAAAGCGAAATACTTTTTCTATAGTACACCCGAAACTTACTCACCAGCACTGCTGTAACCTACGTCATTCGTAAGGAATTGGACGTATCGAACTCGGAGAATGCGCTGCCACGTGAGGAGTGTCCTCACTCGATGCTTCGCGGCGTAACTTTCGGTGAATGTGCAGCGTCAGCATTGCGCCTACACTGAGTGAAGTGTACTCAAGCAGGTCTGTGTAATCTCGAGAACGCCATCATTAGTGACGCTTAGAAATAATCACAGACATAATTAAATACTGCCTACACTACAAGTAGCTTTTGTTTTCAATCAATTCCTTCCCGGCTTCTTTACTGGAGCTAACAAATCCTTATTTAACGAATGAAGCACAAAATTTCGTTTAGGTTTGTTATAGGGGAGCTTTCGTATATATAGTTACCTGATATTTCAAAATATTTTCAGTGCTTAATCCTCTTAGTTTTAAGCGGTTTCGGCTGTATACAGCATGCGTATTAACGCGTTCGTCTTCTTTCAGAATCCGTTCGACAACAATGGCTAGTTTGAAGAAATTGCTGTTTACAGACCACATTTGTTATCCTTGACGAATTGTGTAAGCTGGCCGTAAAATGAGGGCATCAGCTATTTCATATTGTTTCTCAAGTGAATCGCCGCCAGATCATCGATATCGCAAGCAAGCAGTCGATCGTGTTGTACCGTTCATGTTTCTGACAGCGTTGTGCCAGGTCATTAAGGTTTCGCGCATACTTTCGTCATGTCTGGCTAATTACAAGTAAGATCGTTCATTCCGTCGCTGCAGAAATGTTATTAATCTCTGGGACATGACAGCAAGGCGAACGGGGCTATGATGATGCATTGGTCGAATGATTAATCGTCTGACGACAAGCCATTCCATAAACTCTGTTGCCCGTGTGAAGTAGTGATCTAAGGCTACACCACCAAAAATACTCAAGCAGACACTCAATTATTGTGACAGAATTCTCATTTGGTTTACATACGAGGTGAAACAGCAGGCTCTCATTCAATTGCGCTGAAGGACCTTATGAGGGCGCGTTACTGTATGTAGGAAATGTTTATCACCGAACTGGATCATCAGGGCAGCAGAGGGATGTTGTCACGACACAATAACCATTATTTCGCCGTTTGTAGCATTTCATTTGATTATATGTCAAACTACAGAATTGCGTCTTACTTTGCTTTTAATTTGTGTTGTACTTCCATGGCGTGCATGTGTACTGTAGGAAGGGTAGAGTGATAACCGTAAATGTTAAATGTAACACTAGTTGGTGCATACTTAATCAAATAATTATGCAAATAACGCAGGAGCCTTTCAACATATATATAATATCTAGCTCCAAAAAGTACTCAAAGCGCCTAATGAGTACTGTTATCGCTTAACGTCCAACTACCATCAATGCCATTGCTGAACCTGTAGCAGAAACTGTAACTTCTCGCATACCATACCATTTATATGCATCTTTTCGCATGGCTTTGCCCGTTTCCTATAAGTGAAGATGTTAGGTAAATGCTAATCATGCTTAGAACTTCTGTTTTCTGATTGCTAAAAAAAAAAAGACATCGGTGCGCCTATTCCCTACTGTTATCTTCATTCAAGCTTTGTTTATCTCCATTTTCACACGAAGTTGCACTCAAAGTTTTCCCGTTCATGCTGGCCCCGTATATGTCAGTCAAGACCTGCGTGCACGAATGTCTGGCGTTCATCTTAGCATGAACTAAAAAAAAAAAGAAACAGGGGCCGCACTCAGACAGGTTTCCTTTCGTATATACATATATAGTAGGCACTCTTCGCCGTTGGTCTGTCTCCTTCATTAATGATATGTCTAGCATCAGGATTGGTTCGAATTTTCTCTTACGAACAACTCTAGCGTACGAGTTTCTTGTGAAACGGGGTCTATATTGTCACATATTCTTACCGAACAACAGCGTAAATTAACTATATGGCTCATCTTCAAAAAAGCTAAATTTGTTGATGCAATAAAAGGGCTCTCAGCGCGATTGGTCTGAAGTGCATGATAAGTATAGTCAGCTGTCTGAATTTACTATAGACAGCGTCACCGAATATGCGTAATAGTACACGAAAATTTCTTTCCTTGATAGAATATTACCTGAGGTGAACAGCTGCTTTTGACATTTAATTCACGTGCCAGTCAAGTCGCCTACGTAATAGGGGCCCACACGTCTGGTGTGTGAATTTATGTGAGTGAACTAACAAGAATGAATGCGTGCTTTGTGCGATCAAAAATGTGAGCCCATGGCTCGCACTACCAATAGGCTACTCCAACAGTCGCCGTGGAACGGTTCCACTGCGCACATGGTAAAAGCTTACTTAGCACCTGCACTCGTCATCAACGTGCCGCCAAGAAAACCTCCATCTCTTTCAACCCATTGCTCTCTTCAGAAATAGTCTCGTTGACACGTTCATAAACCGTAAAAGTTCTCACAAGAAAAAGAAGAAAAAAATTGGGCAGATCCTTCGCACATCTTGCGATCAATCTGAAGCGGTTTCTCAGATTCTTCTAACTTTTCCCATTCGACCCCAGCCTTTTTATAGGAAAGGAAACTGGCGCGAGCGCATATGCGCTCATGCACCCCCGTGCTGCGCAATGTCCTACACGCGGCGATAATCTCGAAGAGCTAGTTGTTAGAAATGTGTGTGCGATTGGGGGCTAATACTTTCAGCATCAGGCTACAGGGCTGGAGAACGTACGTACGTACATACATACATACATACATACATACATACATACATACATACATACATACATACATACATACATACATACATACATACATACATACATACATACATACATACATACATACATACATACATACATACATACATACATACATACATACATACATACATACATACATACATACATACATACATACATACATACGTACATGTACGGTACGATGACGGTACATGTACATACGTACATGTACCGTCATCGTTACGCTGTCGTCGTCATACAGTAATCGTGCAGTTGCTGCCTGACCGCCGTGGTGATGCCGCAGTTGTCATGTTGTTGTTTGACAGTATAGGCTATCATGCATGTCAGTCCATCATCGTCGTGCCGTCGTGGTTGTGACATCGTCATTTGACTCTCCTCGTGCCCGTGATCGTCACGCCATTGCCATGATACGCTCGTCGTCATCCTATAGCCTTCGCACCGTTGTTATGCCATGATCGTCAAGCATTCATTGTCATACCGCAGTCGTGATGTTGAGAGTGCGGTCGTTACATCGTTGTCATTAAAACTTCGACATCCGACTCTAGTTATGCCGTCAGCGTCCCGCAATTTTCATCATATCAATGTCGTCATCATCATAGTGCTTTCGTAGATGAATCGACGGAATTCCTCGTCCGTCATTGCATCATAATCATGCTGTCATCATTCCACCGTGAATATGCCACCATTGTCATGCGATCATCGTCATTGCAGAGCCGTAAGACAGTCGCTGTCGTGCATTCGTTGTCACATAGTTGTAATCACGCCATCGCGGTTGTGTCATCGTCGTCATTCCAGCTTCGTCATGCGGTTGACGTCATGAGGTTGTCGTCACGCTGTAGTCATCACGCCCTCGTCGTAATATCGCTGTCGTAGTCGTCATACAACGCTCATTATTTAGGATTCGATCTCTCATTGTCGTAATGCAGGCCGTCGTCGTTATACCCTCTTGGTCGTTCCACTGACGCCATTCCTTCTTCTTAATTTCATCGTTGTCACTGCGTCAACGTCAAACAGTTATCGTCATGCCGCTACGCTCATGACCGATCTTGGCATGCGAGTGCTATTGCTAAGCGGGACGACATCGGAGTATGTCACATACTGTAGCTGTAGCATCGAAAGTCTCAGAAAGACCACTATACATGTTAAATAAACCTGACTTCAGGAACATGGAGTATCGCCACATTGTTCGAATGTTGATCGGATTACCGTCGACAGTCATCATGAGCTGAATTCTGCCACATTTTTTAAAAATTATTATGAGCGATTCGGCAAGCCGCAGCAGCAGCCACGGTCAGGAAAGTCCGAAAGGGATCGAAAAGCAACCTTCGCTTAAAATTTTTTAGCCCATACACGCCTCTTCAATGTGTAGTAAAGAAAACCAATTTCTCTTTCACTTCATTGCTATCAGTGAATTATCTCATTGATATGCTTATACCATGAAAAATGCGTACAAGAAGAAGCGAGGAACGAAGGTTGCCGTACAGTGTCGTCAGTGTGGTCGAAATTCAGCTTCATCCGCCTCTCACAAGCGGTCGCTTCGCCGTCAAGTCTCTCCCAGTCCCTGCTTCTCGGTCCACAAAGGGCACACGGTGAAAAGGCTCGCTGGCCAATACAGTCAGAAGCGCGCGCGCCGGAGCTAGCCTCTTCTGTTTGCGCGCACTTTTACAGCTGGCGTGGTCGTTCCTCGTTCCACGCGCTCTTTCTCGCCGTGTTTTATTGCGGTGCGGGGCCGTTCTTTCTGCCATTTATTTAATTAGGCTGCCTTCTCCTCTCCTCGCCTCATCCATCTCTCTCTCATCCTCTCGCAGTCATTATTCGCCTGATTCTCTCTCGCCTTCTCTCTTCTCGCACTTTCTCTTCGGGCGCACACTTTTCGCTTCTCAACGATTTGGGCGTTCGTCTTTTGTTACATGATTACGACTCACCCCACGATTTCTCCCGGACTATCGTGCTGCCGTCTGGCCGTGTTTCTATGCGCCCGAAAACAAAGAGAAACTAAGTATTGCAAGAAGAAACCAAACAAAATCGCGGGAAAGCCGCGTAGGAAAGGCAGTGACCAAACAAGTGCAATAACTACAGTCATTCTTCGCCATTTCCTGCCTACTCTGGCTCCGCTCAGCACCCGAAATGTAGCGAGCGAAGGAGGGTGATAAGCTAGAGTAGAAGAAAAAGGAAAAAAAAAAGAGAGGTCTGCGAAACGCGAAGAGAAACAGCAGAGGTGGCCCGGAAGCAAACACCGAAGAGTATCAAACAACCGCCACTGCTTCCGTACAACGAAAAGGAGAGAGAGAGAGAGAGAGAGAGAGAGAGAGAGAGAGAGAGAGAGAGAGAGAGAGCCGAGCGCTAGGCGAAAGTCATGAACGGAATTTTATGTATCGAAATGCTAGTGAGAGAAGGAAGAGGATATTGCTCGCTCGGCGGGGGGATGACCGCTGCGGAAGAAAGAGACAGCAAAGGGAAGACTATCAAAAGATGTTGCCGCGCCGAAGTGGCCGTTCGGAAATTCAATTAGAAAGCTGCAGACGATCGAAACGGAGCAGACGACGACGACAACCACTGAGATCTCCACCGGCCGTTTTCTTCTTCCTTTGTCTATTCCTGGTGACATTTGCTTCTGATCGTACCCACGCCGCGGCAGTTTCTACTCGGCAACGAGCGATCTATCAGTCGCCGTTTCCGAAATACCGAAGTTTGAGGCTCTGGCCCGGACACTGCTGTATCCACTCGAGTCGATGTGACAAAAGGGTGGCACGCCGGGTCCCACACGTTAGCGAAAGACACACACATGCAAACACCTAGCGACAGATTCCAGCTGACCAAACTACATGGCAGCTATTCAGGGGTGCCTTTGAGGCTGCAGCGATAGCTTGCTTTGGCTTATGTGTTTAGTAGAGAAAGAGGCGGGCTCATTCTTTTGAAGCCTAATTTAGCTTGCAACCTACACGGCAACTCTGCCTTTAAAGGCATTCAAATATTGCAATTTTTTAATGAGTCCATACGGGAACCAATAAATGACCTAAAGTAATTTGGAAAGTGCACGCTTACTTCTCCTATTTTGATTTCTACTACCCTAATAACATCTAATATTCCCGAACGCAAACTTCTACACATTAGGAGACATCATCAAAGGTTGCGTGTCCTTTCAATGTTAGGCTAAGCAAACTGCTACAGATTCAGAGACGGCATCAAAGGTTTTCACCTCCCCAAGTTGTTGCGGTGCGCAAATTGCCACTTACACAGGGACGTTACCAAAGCATCGCGTATCCCATTTCCCTTTCAAGTTCGCCTACACGAGCCCGAAATCAAGGCGACAAATCCAGACTCTGAAGCCTGGCATCAATGAATGCGGCAACTTTGATACTCGGGTTTCTTGCAGAACATCGCGGTGTCAAACACTCGCACTTCATACAAGCGAGCCTTTTTCTTTCTCTATCTGTCTGCACTTAGTTGCCGACAAGTTCCGGTGTCCACGCCTCACAGTGGCCATCGTTTTCGACTCCCATCAGGGTCAAAGGACACCGCCCGTTACGCTTTTTGCAAGTCCAGCAAAGGGGCTGCCAGAAAGCGGCAGCATGTCTCTCGGCTCGACGCCGCTCAAAGGAGCTCCCATTGAGGCCAGCAGAAGAAGCGTGGCGTCCGGTGTCAGGCTTAGCCGCGCCTCTGGTGAACAATCCCTCGCCGCAGCCCCGCCAACGCTTGACGACAGCTCATGGGTGCCTATGAAGAAACGGAGCGGAAGCATGGCTATTTTTCCGCCGAGGAAACTGATAAACTGGCCTAAGTACTGCCCCATGACAGTTTACAAATTCTAGGTGGCAGCTCTAGCGCAGATATTTATCATAGCCTCGCACATATATATGTGCAGAAAGCTAAAGACTGTGAACCCGTTTAAAGAGTCGAAGAAAAGATGGTCGAAGAACCTACGGCTGCATTTGCAAGGAACCCTCTCGCACGTTTAAGAACCAAAAGACAAAGGGTTCCTGTCCACTCTTTAATTTGAGAGACAAGATTTTCAGGCCCCACAAGGCTTCGTAGGGAAATCCTAGCACGAACCTTAACTGCATTTCTTGACTAATATGGCAGGGGAGGGGACGCATAACGTCACCGTCCGCGTGACAGGTGCCACTTGGACGTCTGGTAGGATGGCTTTCTAGTAATCGTGTCACTAACAAGTTGTACATGGCATTAACCGTCATGCTTACGATCTCTAAGCTCAAGACCATGTGATTCAGCGTGACATTCATGAGCTGCACGCTTAGTCACAATCACCCCTTCTACGGAAGCCGCGGCCGTCGTAATATTATGCTGCTCACTTGCGCTCTCCAAATACCGAAAGTTGTCTGCTCTGATTATCTAGAGGCGTCTATTCACACCTGAAGAGGAAAGAACTATTATCATTTGTCAGGGTAACGCTAGTGCGTGGCCACGAGTGCAGCTTTGTCGTCACCACAAAAATTGTTTCGGAAGAACTAGTCGGGAGTCCGCAGCTCCGTAGAAGAAGGTCGTTCCTGTCACGTGTACTGCCCCGCATCCTCCGAAGCCTTCTTCCTTCGGTTGCAGCGCCAAGCGTAAGCGTGCCGAGGCGTCTGTCCAAAGCAGGGTATGGAAGATGGTGAGGGGTGATCCTAATTCCCCTACCGTGCCAAGACCCAATTCAATTAGCTCTTCGGAAAGAGCCACCAACGCCGACGCCGCCACCACGCCGTTCGAGAAACTCCCAGGGTAGATGAACAATCGGCCGGGGAGGACGCCCAAGACTTTTGCGCGCCCTTTCACTTTCCCTGCCGCTTCGCCTACCGCTGCTGCTGTTGCTGGCGCTGCTTGTTGTGTGCTTGGCGTCTCGGGTAGACCGGACAGGGGAAGAAGGCAGGGAAGGCTCGACGAGCAGCGGATGGTTTCGCCGCCTTCGCGGCGTACGTGGCGGGCCTGCAGCTGGAGCCATTGCCGCCGACTCTGCTGCCGCCGCTTCTGTCTGCTGTTATTGGTGCCGCTGCCACCGGCTTGCTGCTTCTGCCGCTGTTGTTATTGGCGGTCGGTCCGGCCTTCGCTGGTTCCTGACTCGCGTGGCGAAGCTGCGGACGCCTCTTCCCGCTTTTAACGAGATGCGGTTTCTCCCCGGCCGGGGCTCCGGTGACGCCTGCGGAAGCCGGAGCGTTTCTTCCAGTCGCCGGGCACTTTTAGGTGTCCGCATGAGTTGAGAGGACAGGAAAATAAAAAATCGATTGTAATAATGCCGCCCTTTAGTCCCGGCGATAGTTTTCTAAAATGGAAAGGGAGACCACGATATTGAACGTGGATGGAACGAAAGCAGAAGTCACACGGACGTAACCACATGCAATAAGCTTTTCCCTTTCGTGATTAACTCAACAATTGACCCTGTGCCATCGTGTTCCTCCTCAATGCCCGTATCCTACCTTTTTGAGATGTGGTCACTGACTTTTTAATGAGAACTCATCAATCCTTTTCTTTCTTTAAATATAATCTCCCCAGTTCCATTATTTAGCGAGTTGGTTCTGAAATCCTACCCGATGGTTGTCTGCCAACATTCCTTACTGCTACGTTTTTCAAACTTTACTTTATTTAGATTCTTGATGTATGCTATAGTTCATATGAGATTGGCTCTACAGTACCAAATGATTCCTTTAGAAAACGGAAAAAAAATGTTTTTTTACAGTGTGAGAGGGCAATGAGAGTCCGTCTGTGTGTTTATCAAGATGAAACGCGAAATCAGTGGTGAAGCTACCATCGCAGCGGCATCAGAAAATGTTAAATGCACGATGTGCTAAACCTCTTCTATAGAATGTTACTAATTTTACCGCAAAATTAGAGCCAAGAGGTAATAAGGAGGTCATAGAAGCAAGTTTTGACTTGTGAGCGGGAAGGAGTTGCAAGGTGTATCTGATTATCTTATATTACTCAGAACGTGGATAAATCTGGGGACAAGAATTTGATGATACTTTCTGATATTGATTTAGACTGAATCCTTCATTCATCTGCTGCAGGGATGGTTTTACTGAGCGCCTACACAAGAAAAGAAAGAAGAAAAATAAATGATAGCTTTTTGGACGATATTTTTATAACTTCGGTTTCAAAAAAGCACTTGAACTTGCAGCTACAACGATAGGTCCTGTTACCCTATCTCGTTTGTAGGCACTCAAATGCACAAGACTACAACAGGTGCTGCTTAACCTTGAAGGATGCATGCCTCATTATCAACGCATTGCAGCTTCCTAAGGATACCTGTTACCTAAATGACCCCCCAAATAAACGTTCATCACAGTTATGAGGATTCGAAAAAAAATAGATCAGCCTACTTCAGCTATCTTTTCGGCTCGTAATCCATTTACTGCCACGGCAGCAATCCCAGACCTCTGGCCTCGCCCACTCCTCAAGAACAACTCTTGAATTGTGACGCTCACGACGTCGTCTTCGTGCACTACAGTATAGCTCGCAGTGGCCATCGAAATGTGCCCATGCGCAGAATTCACCACTCTCATACAGCAGAGTGTTAGTGGCGTAAAACAACCCAGTACAAACACTTGCGGAATTTTCTATAGTGAGTGGTTCAGCACGTCCATCTTCCCACTGCACATTCTCTGCAGTGGTAATTGGTTCGACCTAAAGTGGCGGAGGAAGGCAATCTATTCTTTTTTTATCACCACACGTTGAGGTTGAAGCTTAGGACGAGGAAGCGGCCTGGAGGTGACGTCCTTACGATGATGGAAAGCGTGACGATGACAGCCCAGGTGAAGTGACAGGTGGAGGGACGGATGAACCGAAGGACAGCCACAAACAAACTCAACTTCGGGCTCTGAAACTGCTTATGCGGTAAAAGGAAGCCTTAGGCAGATGAAGGGAAAACTTGTACCGGAAGCGCTGTCCCTTCGTTTAGCATCGTAGCTAGAAAAAGAGAAAGATGACGGGCGTTGCCATGAAAGAGAGTGAGCGGCGCTTGTTTAAACGAAAGGCGAGTTTTCGCGCACATCGAAAAATATCCCCAGCTCCATTATAGTTGCAAATACGATTTGCAAGAAGGAAACGGGATGAAGAATTAAATCTCTTTTCCACTTATGACTCAATTCCATCTTTCCCAGAGCTATCGCCGAGATGTCAAATTGAGTAGGGTTCGGCTATTAGCGGCGACATGTAACACCTCTCTACCCAACATTGCAGCTACTTCTATGTGCACCAAAAACCCTGTCGACGACAAAATAAAAACGAAATAAACTTGCACTACCTTAATTGAAATATACGACGAAGATTCATTTTACGCCGCCTTTCATTACAGTTTTTTTCTTTCGCCGCTCCACAGTAAGCACGCAGTCGATGAAAGAGCAATGGAAGTCGATTGCTGAGTCGCTAAGCGGGCCGTTTGCAGAAAACAAATTATCCCCACGTGATTGATTCCTGCGGCTCTGTTTCGGTCCGCTCTGCCTTGCACGCGCCCTAGTGTAAACAAACGGTGACAACGCGCAGAGCTCTGCTGCGCTCCACTAACCGCGTAGGGTTTATTTCAGTGCCGCCGCGCTCTGCTCAGTGAACAGGGGCGGGTGGGAGTTAGGAGGTGCTGCAAAGGGAGGGGAGGGAGGGGTTGGGTCTTTCGCTCGCAGTTCTGTGCAGCGTGGTTCAAGGAGCTGAGCAGCAGAAACTGATCCGGCACATGTTGCGACGAATTAAAAACTACGATATCACGTTCTTTCGTTTTGAATTTGCGTTGCTCACATGTAAACACGGAAGCTGGGGCGCGAAAAGAATGTATTAGCAGCGGATGTCTCAGGTTGAAATTGTAACGTTTAGTGTATTGAAACTAGGGGTGGGCGGCTAGTCCTAGTTTCGAATACGAATTGAATACTACACACTAACTATTTACATTCGGAAAGGAACTATTCGCTATTCTTGAGTAGTCGAACGTAACCAAAATATTTCGCAACAACTGACTTTGTAAGTCTGGTTGCTGTTCTCCGGCTAAACAAAGTGTAGCAAATTGTCACAAGGGCGACAGTGGCAAAAGATTTCCAAGCAATGTGTAAACGAAAATGCTTCCTTTTTGTTTTTGCGGTGGAAACCCGCAAATTTTGCTTTGAGTCTGTCATTTAGTGTCACTGACAGTCTACTTGCGTAACAATTTTACCTTTCAGGTCATAACGTGTGGTGTATTCCTTGCAGTGGGCCTTTTGTAGGTGTCTGCGGCTGACAAGTTCTACGCAGCCTTTCTTTCCGCGTGACTTCTGACCACCTTTCTGCAAAATTTCATTTAGCGTTTTTGGAATGCTAATCACACAGTAGCCAATTGTCCTTTTTTTTTCTTAGGAGGTTGTTTGCAACCACACTCTCAAGTTCTTGAAAAGCTATTCGTGCAGCTTTTCTTAAGACGATTAATCATCTTGTGCTTAAAACTCATCCTTTGACCCTGAAAAAGCGACAGTAAGGTGTCCTTTTTGCACAAGTGAATATAGGCGTGGTACATAGTCACACGGAAATTAATAGTCATGCTGTACATATATGCGTCTGCGTTTGAGTGTTCGCTATTCGATTCAAAAGTCGGTATATTATCCGAAAAGTTTGATGCTCGCCCACTTTTACCTGAAACTGATGAGTTGGCTCAGTAGAGGCATCCGTGCTCAATGGGGGCCTCCGGATTTATTTTAGCTATCTGGAGCTCTTAAGCGCGCCCTAAACGCACAGCACATGAGCATCTTTCCATTTTGCCTCCCATTGGAATGCGGCCGCCCCGGCTAGTGATCGAACCTAAGACCTCGTGCTCAGCAGCGCAACAGAATATCCACCGCATTGGAACAGCGGGCAATTCCTTTGGTTTTGAAGCTTCTTCTTTTCTTTTCTTTGGTTTTTTTGACGCTTCGACTTCCCGTTATTGTCAACGGATCAAGTGCACGCTTCCATTCTGTCGTAAAAAGAGCAGCATGAAACGTGGCACCTTGCGAAGCAACCACACGATACGACTTTCGGGAGTAACTCCAGCGCAGCTTTCGCCGATTTTTGTGCCACCTGACGCTCGGGCCGAAATCGCTACGGAAATACGTGTCGCGCCGTCTCAGCGTCGAACGTAATTCCACGCTGAAATGATGCCCTCCCGAGAATACACTTTCAAGCACCTCCACGTAAAGCGGCGCAAGCATCCCGCGGAGGGAAGTAGACGTTGTTAGCGCGTCGAGGTCCCCAAGTGTACACTTAGCCCCTGCGGCGTGTTTCGATTCCAACTGTTGCGAGTGAGCGGCATTTTTTTAGCTCTGTCCTCGCACCGCGTGGACGGACATCGATCACATTGTGTCGTCCAATATTGAACGGTGAAATACATAAGAAATGACACTGTAAAACACGCAGGCTAATTTCTTCTATTTTATCCCCTTTAATTTGAGAGAGAGAGAGAAGACACAAGCGTACACAGGAAACGGCTGGCAGCAATGTTGTCATTGTTCTATTATAAGCGTACTTAAAATTGATGTATAGCCAGCCCTAGGAAGAGGGGCCTCTTTCATTTTTTTTTTGTAGATTTCGAACAATCACACCAGCCAATGTAATTACTGGTCTTACACTCTACAAAGCGCATTTACACAATGCTCTGTAGATTTTTTTTCTTTACTGTTTGGTAGAGAGGTCTCCACATGCCTTTTACGACACTCGATAGAATTCAGCAACACAGCAAAATGAGAAACTCAGACGCCTTTCGACAATTACAAGTTCCCATCAAAACCTGTTAAAGTGCTAGAATGCTGCTCAGCCTTGAATGAGAGGAATACGCTGGTACCAGGGTCATTGTGAGTGCGATGGGTGAAAGCGCGGTTTCCTGAGGGCACATGTGGACCTGATGTTCCCGGCGGGATTACAAAGTACAGGAGTTCTTCATTGCATGGCCCGAAAACAAGGAGTGTTTCAACGTGTGACCTGAACACGGATATTTCGTATGCAGGAGAACAAGGTTTTGCGAAGCATAAAGAAAACACACATTATCCAGCTAACTATAAATTTGTATAGACCAGTAATAAAAAACATCTGTAATTGTAAACATTGAGAAATAAAAATATAGGAGCCGCAGCTTATTCAACTTGACCAGGAGGTTGGATATAAGTGACGCTGTACTGGTGGTCAAAGCGGGTGGATTGGAAAGGTTCAAGTGATCGCAAGAAATGAGAATACCAGAAATGGCGTTGCCGTGCCATCAGAACGTAACATGATATTGCCCTGCTCCAATCAGGAACTGAAGTTGGTCCATTCACCGCATAGTAGCTTTATTACGGGCTGCCTTGAAGTTCAGTATACTTCAATGAATGACAAAAAAAAAATCAACAAGACATTGAGGACTCGGAGATATACCGAGTGCGGCGCTTATCTAGCATCGAAGCCGAGCACAATAGCACTTCCTGGAACCCGACTGGGACAGCCATTCAGCCAACTTTTGCTTCGTAACTGTTCAGAAACGTTATACGGCATTGCTTAATCTCGCATTACAAGGAAGCGCACAAACTCTATGATTTGCGTACTCCTCATATAGTCGTCGTCACACGAAAAGGTGTCATACACTAGTCCGTCATCCCATTGTTCTCTTCCCGCAGTCGTCACGCTGCCATCCTTATACCATCGTCATTATTTCAGAATCATCTCAGTGTTGTCATGGCGTCGTCAACATAACGCCTTCGGCGGCGTCATTGTATGCTTACGAAGCCGGCCAGCAGTTTAGCTGGTCGACTTTGAGTGGGTCCACTTGGGCTACTAGGCTTCCCGGAGAGAAAGGTTGTGGTTTAAAGGAGTACGTTATAAAACATCCTTTACACTAAAATGTAATGGATAAAGCAGGACCTTCAGACCCCCTAGCGATTTAGCAAGCTTTACAGCTTGACATCCGGAGCTCCTAGCCTGTACAACAGCTTAACGTTCCCATTACACACTAGTAACCATCCTGCGAGATCTATTTTCTTTTTAGTTTTCTTGTTTTGTGTGCTTTCAAAAACGACAGGACAGCTACCAATTTAAGGGGCTACTATGAGCCACCAGCCTAGCGTGATAATGAAAATTCCTAATATAGTTCTGTATTCCTGGCCTTCGAATTGTTTTGGAAACCGTGTTTGAGGGGCTCACGTGCTCGGAACTCGTGAGCCAGTACGTGTTAGTGTTAGCGGCAGTTGTAGGCGCAAAATTGTTTTCTACATTTTTAGTTTAGCCGCACCCAAAGGCAGCACCCTCGGTTATTCCATTATCGTGCTTCCAGCCGAGTCAAGCCTTATTTTGAAATCGTGGATACACAACTCTGGAGCGCAGAAGAAAAGCCAAACAAAAAGTTGACGGGTTCTGTGCCCGCTTCCGGAGAAGGGATGACTAGTCAAAGAGTAAGCACACCTAACAAAACGACCCCTGATATATGAGGTCCACCTTAGAGCTATCGTACAGACGTGGCACTATTATAGGCGAGATCTCGCAATCTCTCGCAGCATTCAAATTCAATTCGTGCCCTTTGTTACCGCCATTGGTTTCGCACAAGGCTGCGTCGATTCAGCAGGGCGTTGCGCGAAAAAGCGACACAGCGCGACATTGTCGGCGGTCGCTCGTCAAACTCCCCCGAGAGTAAACGGGCCGCGCGCGGGAACAAAGGAAACAAGAAGGAACAAGCGAGCGGAAAACAAATGTTCCCGGCGAGTGTACGGTGGCGACGGCGATATGTTCGCTTCCCGCTGACGCCCGCGAGCGCGTTGTCGTTCGCATCACGTCCGCGACATTGTCGTTCGCCGCCGGCGCTGCCACCGCCTTCGGGCCGCGTTCCTCGGCGTTTCTCGTCCCGAGCGCTTGGGCGGAGACGCACGCACGCGCGCACGGCCATATATAACACTCTACGGCCGCTAAAGGTTAATGAAAGGCTTTGCCTGGTGACGCCCGGAGCGGGAAAATGGATGCCCCCCGCCCCCAAACAAAAGGCGAGATGCGAGAGAGAGAGAGAAGAAACGAATTCCGGGGCAACAGGAATCGGGATTACGCAGCGGCTGCGTAGGGGTCGGTGTGTGTATGAGGTGTCCAGAAGAGTGAGAGCGAATTCTGGCTCGTATACGGGTGCTCCGTTTTGACAACTCCAGCATACGAAGCGAAGTGCCGCAGCGGGATAGCGCACGTGCTATATTCGTTGCGGGTCGGTCGAGTCGGGTAATGGCACGCGAAGTGCACAAAACAAGGGAGAAAAAAAAAGAAAAGAAAAAGAGAGAACATTGTAAATACATCATAAGCTTTGAACTCCCAGTCCTGTATTGATTTTTTCTGGGAAATTTCCTTTCGCGCCCGTTATCTTTGCACCCCCGTCCTTTCGGAGCAGGTCCAGAATTCGTAAAGCAATTAGTTCGTTAGAGTGGTTTGCTTATATTGGTTGTCTCGCTAAATATTATCTGTTCTTGCGAAGAAATATCTTTGCGAATTCGGGGCCCAATTTATGAACCTTTTTCTCGTCGCCTCTACTATTAACGTACTTCCTTTCACTATTCGCCGACATTTGCTTTACGAAGCACTTAAGAGCGATGTTTGTTTTGTGAATACGGGCCTAGTTGTTTCACGTGATCAGATTAATCAATAAATCAATCAATCAATAGCAACCTCTTCTTCTTCTGCTTCTTCTTCTTCTTCTTCTTATTATTATTATTATTATTATTATTATTATTATTATTATTATTATTCCACATACGACTGCCATGAACTTCGTTCCTCTGGAAGCGCCATATCTCTCTACTGCCATCATTCGCTCTCATAAACCATTAGCACCGCCATCAACGGGACCCTACTTCCTCAATGAAAAGCTACTAAAATAGACCGAAAAGAGACGCATCATACAGTGTACCGAGAGCAAACAGCCGCCTCAGACACATGCGTTCGCTCGACACCCCGGTCGCTCCATTGTGCTCGAGTTCATTGCACCATCGAGATCGGTTTTTGTGCACGCTCAAACCAAAGGCTATGGAGCGGACCGACGATCGGCGTGGCTCCAGGAGTGCGCGGCAAGTAATCGCACAAGCGTTCACCGTGCAACCTGTACACCCCGCTGTTGCCCGACCCGTGGGCAAGACGCCGTAAATCGGGCGGCATGGCCCAGCGGAGGGGAGCCAATATATCGACCCAGGCAAGGCAGCTCGTCCGACGTGTCTCCCAGAGAAGGAATTGGCCGGGACACGCTCTGAGAGAGTACCCCGAGCTTGTCGATGAGCGGATCCAGCAACAGCGGTGGCAGCGAGCGAAATCAATGAAGACGGTGCTATTAATCCCTCACCAGGCGCTACAAGGTCCACTTAATAAAAATTTCAAAGACCGCCGATAAGGGCTCGCTTCGACGCGAAAGAGATCCCTCCACCGTCCAACTTTCCAACGCCACCAGCACACACACACACGCACGCCCCCTCATCTCTGCGAAGAGAAAAGCAAGTAAATGGGGAAACTATGGAAGCCAAGGAGCAGAATTTAATGAAAATATATTGCTAAAGAATTTAGCCAGAAATGTCTAAACACGCGAAGGAAAGCAATCGCGGAAGAGTGTGATTCCTTAAGAAGAAACAAGATTTTTACGCATGCTGATAAAATTGAGTCAATCGCGGAGGACGCCACGGCGTGCGCAGGCAATGACAAAGTGAAGTGCTTGAAAAAGACGACTCGTGGTGCCACAGAAGCTGAGGATGAGGGAGAGGGAAGGGGGTGAGGGAGAGAGAGAGAGACGGCACGGAGTAAAAGCCACCGAAAGGCGAGAAACAAGAAAGGTGTCCGATGAAGACGGAGCAAACAAAGAGCGTAAGGCTGGGACCGAGCAAAGAGAGAAAGAGGAGCCCTGTATGTGTGTCTACAAGACAATCCATTTATCGCGCGGCTCGCACAGCCTCGCTTGCCGCACACTTTCCCAAATCAGGAACGTGACCGGGACTTCGGAGAACAGTTTTTGTCCGTCGGATATACGCTCCCCGGCACTGCACATAACCCGCACACACACACACCGAAGGCAGCAGAACGGACGACGAGCTTTGCCGCGGAAAATCGGCGTCGGCAAATCTTGGCTCTCCTTGCACAGCTTGCGAAGAAAGGAAATTCGAAAAAAAGGAAAGGAAACGCCGTCGGTCGCGCGTGTATCATCAGCGAGCTTGTATCTATAGCAAGAACAACAACGCTCCACTTCCGTTCCGTCTCTCGGCGTCCTGAAACATGCGCAAGAACGAGCACACTTGCGTACACACGCGGGTAGCGTGCACCAAGCTCGCTCTCTCGCTCGCCGCGCGATGTCGCGGCCGTGGCATTCCACGCTTTGCTTTCCGCTCCGGCGCTTTTTCTCCCTGGAGAAGCGGCGTTAGCATCAAAGATTCAAGCGTTCCCTTCTCTTTCTCCGCCTCTTCCTCTGTTTCGCCCTCCGTCTCTCATACGGCGTCGCTGAGCGCCCTTGTTTCATCTATGTATCACCGGCCGGCAATGTTGTCTTTGTCAATACGCGCGTACGAGCATGCTCACAACGACTGTCCTTTTTCTTTCTTTCTTTCTTTCTTTCTTTCTTTCTTTTTTCTTAAAGCCAAAGAACGTGCTACGTGCTTCTCCTCCCTAGCGCGGCAATGCATTTATTAAACGCGGTCTCTCGCTGTGCCTACTATATACGCCACGGCTGTGCCTATTTCTGGGCCACGGCTCTCAGTGGACGGGAACTCGCCTGTTTACTTATTGAAAGCGCAGCCCTTGCTTTAGCGTGGTACGGATTTTGATCTGGAGAAGCTCGGCAGATAAGGGGAGTATTCCCATCGGGCGGCGATCAACGGCAGGAGAATAACGGCCCACTTAGCGTTTCAAACAATGTTAGGCCAGCTGCAACGTCCAGTGGGGAGTGAAGCGAATTAGTCAGATGAAAGATGTTGCGAATCGCCATTCTTATGTGATTACACATACTTCTGGAGGCTAAAGACGTACTCATTTAAGCGTGAGGCCATTAACCTGATAATTAAAAACATTTTGCAAAGACCATTGACGATGATTGTCAATGTGAGCGAATAGCCCAAACGAACGAACGAACGAACAAGCGAGCGCCAATTTATCCCCCGCTCTCCTCCCCGCTCACCTCCTTCACCCCCCTCCTTGCAACTTGGTTGTGCGTGAGCACGCACCCTTTCCCTCGGCTCCTATGTATCGCAAGACTGACCATGGACCATCAACCACCACCGACCAGCGAACCCCGACCGCCAGCTACCGACCACCGCCAACCACGAAAATGGACGTAAGATTTAAAAAAAGCTATTCGCTTTAATATGTCAGCCACTTGACTCAATGCTTTGCCAGTGTTCAGTGTTCAGACTTAATTATTCGGTGTCATTGAAGCCGTGTTCTATGTATATCTTTATCAATACCAGCCTTAGGGCAAGGTGATTTGAAACACCACACAGTGGTTGTGATGAAACAAACCGTTAGGTCAAGTATGTTGACTTCGCGTACACGTTGAATACGTAACACCATGTTACGTCTCAACACGGCCAAAGGCGTTAATTAGACGTTTGTTACGAGGCCACCCCCATCCATCATCCATCAGCGCCTACCAAGATAGTCAACGCAGCGCTGTCACCGACTTCTGACGGGTCCGCAAAAGCCCCGTTGTAATCGTATCGTAATGTGACTTTAAACAGGCTTTCATCATTTGCATGTTTCATTAATATGCACATGATCATAAAAAAGCTTTTTTTTTTCCTCTCTTTACCTTTCTTTCAACCTTCATCACCTTGCCTGATGAAACTGAGTCGGTCACTCGACCAACCTCTCCAGACGTCATAAATCTTTTTCTTTCTCTCATTCAGTTTCGATGGAAAACGTCTCATTGGCGTCCAAAAGCCTATCGCAACATAAACTTGAAACGAGAACCTGCAAAATAATCTCAGATTAATATATGCCCACCTTAGACGTCATATTCACGCTCTTGTTTTCTATAAAGTAGGCGAAATGTTTAATCTGGTGTCGTTCAGATAGCAATTAGGTGTTTCCCCTAAGAGTGTCCGGCTCTGTGTGTCCCGTGTAGGGTACAGGGGAATTATTAAGATTTGCAGCCACCATCCTCCTTTTCTTACCGTCGATTTCTTTCACGCAAGGTATAAAGGACTAGAAGAGACACTTCGTGCTTGAATCATTTTCCCCTACTCTCAATGCAACTCCCTTACCTCCTTTGTCATCGCGAGCGGTCATCTTAGTCTCACTGCATCATCCAGAAGTCTCGACTCTGGTAAGTCAAGTCGGTTCGCTTCGAAGGATCCCGACAGCCCAAAGCATAAAGAGAAAAGAACGTGTGAAGATGGAGCCAATGCCAGCTTCGATCGCCTTTCTGGCTCAAACGAAGCATCGCACGCTGCCGTTCTCCTGTGTTTTTGCTGAGATCTTCCTTCGTTTTTCTTGTCTTCCTTGCTGCAGAGGCGACCCGGCTCCTGGGCTCGCTGTCACAGCGCCGTCGGCTCGTCGGACACCGTTGGTACGAAACCGGTGACTATAGGCTAGCGGGGGCGGACGGCTCGGGACTCGTTGGCTTACATGGTGAGTCACTATCCGAGTGTCTCCGTCATCCATGGTGTGCCAATCGCGCTTGCTTCACGTGATGAAAGCCTTCGGAATTGACCTTCAATTAACGATAATCGGCCATTCAACGACTGCTTTAAGGTTCTAGGGCTGTAATGTTTGGGCTACGCAGATTTTATGACAATGCGATATCTTTTATTCGAGAAAACGGACCTTGCTTATCGGCTGGTATAAGCAAATCATTACTGGGGGACAGGAAGAAATAAATGAAGCACAGAAAAGGCAGGGAGGTCAACCAAAAGAGCGTACGGTTTGCTACCCTACACAAAGAATGAGGGAAAGAGGGAATAGAACAGGAAAAGGGGGAAAAGAGCGTAATCTGCGTGCATGTGGCCTACGTCTCGTCATTGCGTCATTTCATACCCGTATAACGAAATGCCTGTGAAAAAAAAATGTTATAGTAATTAAAATCTGTGGACAAGAATCTCTACCTGGACAACACTACGGAACACATTCTCTGAGAGCTGCCAGCGAAAAATACTGTACTTGGAATATGTAGACAGGAATCTCTACCGGAATAACACTATGAAAACGCTCTCCTTTATGCCTCCCCCCCCCCCAGCTTGACGCTCAAGAGCTTTCTCTCTCTAAAGGAACTATCTCTCTCTCTCTCTTTCTAAATATCTCACTGTTATATTTACTGTCAATGCTTTGGCAGGTAGGACGGCGCCGCAAAGGGATGCTTTCCCAATGAATCGGCAGTTTTATTCAAAGGTAAACATTTACGTCCCTTCCAGTGGCGTAGCCAGAAATTTTGTTTGGGGGGGGGGGGTGCTGCGCCACTGGCCAAAGACATACACACACACACACACACACATATATATATATATATATATATATATATATATATATATATATATATATATATATATATATATATATATATATATATATATATATATATATATATAGCTGCACGTTGCAGCTCAGCCTCCTCCTTAAGAGGAAGCTTTAGCTCGGGTGCTCCTATTTAGGTACATGTAGCCGGGGAATTCGTTTTTCCCTGCAATCACTTAACCAAATTTGAGGAGTTTTGTTGCATTTAAAAGAAAAGTTTAATTGTAGTGACTAATGAATTCGAATTTTTCATTTAGGTGATCAATTATTTACTAAAAATTGGCCAAAATTGAAAATTTTCAGAAATCGAAACTATCAAGTTTAAAACTCCGTGACTCAACAATGAAAAGTGGTATCACAATTCTGTGAATTGCATCTAATAGTACATATACAGCGGACAAAATAGATATGTTACACATGAATTTTCAAAGAAATCTAGTATTGTGGAAATACGGCTTTTGCAGAACCCTTGTACACAACGTAACCAATTCACGTAAGATACAAATTGACACAGCAAACTTGTCCGCTTTGAGTGGTATAATAAATGCCGTTTACAGAACCACAATATCTGTTCTTCATGCATAGCTATTAGTTTGTAAACGTCGTGCTTCTATTTTTTCAAACTGTTGAATTTTCCAAAAATATTTTAAACAAAATTCAGGCCCTAAATCGAAGTTCTGTTTCCAACAGACACTAGGATTTAACTTTCTCTCTCAAATGCAACCAATTTCAATAAAAGCGATTAGCAGGATTATCTCAGAAAAGCGTTTATGCGTTTTACAAGTATTTGAATAGGCCGCGTCGGATTGGGCCCGAGCTAAAGCTTCCTCTTAAACAATTTATCGAGGGATCAAATACATGAATAATAACTACATTGTCATTGCCAAAGATGCTGCAAATGAATTTTTGAAAGCTACGCACTGTAAATACAAGTAAAATATGTATTTTTTCATAAAATATTATACTCGTATGTGCCAAAAATTGTGCCCAACATAACTGACGTCAATGCTTCCATGTTTTTTGTCTATTTATTAGGTAAAGAAAATATCACACGAACTTTAGAACTATATCAGTTCGAAACCAGGAAAGCAGTGCATGCTGCTGATATGAAAAAATTAAAAGGCAATGAACTGAACAAGTTGAGGACAAATATGTTAATGAAACTTTGTCATTCAAGAACCGTGCTCACATTCTTGTATATATGCAATGGCCAGTGAAGTATCTCAATGACACTGTCGTTTCTTCCAATGTATTACGCAGGAGTAGCTGTCCCTTGTCGTGTATCGTGAGTAATTGCACCGAAGTTATAGTCGCGACAGAGAGCACGTATAAAAAGCAGGAGTTCTGCAAGATATATGAGGGCAAGTCAAATGAATGAGCCAACAACGGGGTACTTTATTTAAAAGTAGTCTTCATGAGAATTTAGACATTTGTCCTATTGACTAACGAGTTGCGTGATTCCCGTCTTATAAAACTCCTTGGGTTGCTGCTTCAAAAAGTCTGAATCTGGTTCCCTTGAGCTGTTTTTTTCGGTTGCCCCAAAATGTAGAAGTCGCAAGGTGACAGGTCTGAGCTGTATGGCGGATGTTGCAGCGTTTCCCACTTGAACTTTGCCAGTTTTGTATTAACCACATAAGCGACGTGGGGACAGGCGTTGCCGTGGAACAAGATGACCCCATTCGTCAATTTTCACGTTGTTCGTTCTTGATAGCGACACGCTGCCGTCCTGGCGTTTCACAATATTGGAAACAATTGATAGCCTCTCAAGATTTAGTAAATTCTATCAGTAATGGAACCTGTCGATCGAAAAAAAAAGTCAACAACACCTTTCCAGCGGAAATGATGGCTTTTACGTTCTTTGGGCGTGGTAAATTCGAATGTTTCCACTGTAAGCTTTGCCGTCGTGTTTAAGGCTCGTAGTAGTGGCACCAAGGTTCGTCCCCGATCACAGTGGCAAACAAGAAGTCGTCATGCTCATTGTGATACCCGATCAGATGAGTCAAGGCAGCGCGAAACTTCTCCGTCTTCTCGCGATGGATAAAAATCTTGGGGATCCATTGCGCACCAAAGAGCCGATAACCGAGGAGCTCATGAATTATGGCGTGAACCGAACCGTGACTGATGTTCAGACGGTCTGCCAGTTCATCGATGCTTATCCTCCGTTCTTGTTTCAGCAGCTCATGAACCTTTGAAATTGTGTGGGGGGTGATTGCACGATGGTTTTGGCCCGGTCTTGGAATGTCTTTGCAACGTCCTTTGAAGCGTTTGCTCCAACGCTTCACAGTGGTCAATGAAATGCAGTGTTCAACGTACGCGGCAGTCATATGGTGATTAAGTTTCTGTCTTGGAAACACCTTCAGCTGTCAAAAACTTCGCGACACCGAGCTGTTCAACTTTTGAAGTGTCCATTATGTGACGCAACCATATTCAACCCAGTGTATGAGAGCATTAAAGAACATTTATCTTCACACCTGCGTGTCACTTTTGTAAATGAGACATGCCATTCTCCTGCGCGCATGCCTCGCAGATAATGAACCGAACCATTATTGCGCGGTTAGAGTAGGCTCACTTTCATTTGACTCGCCCTCGTACATTAGAAATGCAAAGATACAATGGGATATGCAAATGCGAAAATACGGCTTGATAAAGGACAAAAAAGTGTCACTGGAAACAGAGTTCACTGCATGTATACGCAAAACCTCGCAACAAGATATTTAAGTATACGTATAAGTATCCAATGAGCCTATGTATGTAAGAAGAAGTAACTGTATATAATGCGTCAAACAAGGCAAATAAACATGTTGCACAATCATAGATTCACAGAATCTTAGATTCCGCCCCCATTCCAGCCACTCCCCCCGATGCATTGCGCGCGACGGAAGGCGGCGCGCTTGCTCCCCGCTTTTCTCCTTTGTGCACACAAGACTGAGCCACCATTGTCGGCTCACCCATTCCACCTCCGCTCCTACGCTTTCACTCGCACATACAGCATGCAGCGCGTGGTCACGATGTTATGACCCTTGGACTTTATACCAAACATACGAAACATACGAAACGCATAGGAAAGTATGTTGGCCAGAACCTAATGCCTACTTCGGGCACCTAATGGGGCTACGGAAGGAATACCGAAGAAAACATGAGACGCTTGGTCCACTGAGAACCATACGCATACTGCTCAGTATCCTACAGCGGCGAAACAAGACTTTCCGGAAAGGTTCCGTTCAAGAAATGCGGTGCAATCCTTCGAGTCCCCACAGTGATGGCGGCGAGCGACCATTGTTTCTTTTTCTCGTCTGCTAGCCAGAAAGCGTCCAAAACCCTGTCCGGTGAAAATCCACTCGGCCAGAGCAAACCAAACGCGCACCGAAGTGCACCGCACGGTGGTCGCGGCCATACGAGAAAAACGTATGCGCTCTGGCTGGCTCTGGCAGCCCGCGGGTAGGGTAGCGAGAAGAAAAAAACAAATTGAAGAGGCTCAATGTGTCCTCGCGAATAAAAGTCAAAGTAGAAAAAATAAATAAGAACGTAGTTACTTTGGCTGGCTTTAGTGTCGTGTTCTGGCGTAGGTTAAAAAAGAAATGTTGATATTTTTATACGTGACATGACGGCACAAATGAACCACCCCAACGCTTCGTCTCATTGGACCTCGCTGCCTGCTTTGTCAACTCGTCTGCTAGTGTGTTGATTTGGCTTGTCTCGTTGTATGTTCCGATGTAAGACTTCAGAAAAATCAATAGACCTTTGGCGTCAAATGTTTATAACAACATTAAACCCACAAAGTTCCGCAATTGAAAATCTAAAGCACAACTTTGGATATGTCAATGCACCTTTCAAATCAAGAGCTTATGAGATTTATACCCATAAAGTTTCGCAATTGATATCCATGCGCTCCATAGATTCCGTGGCCTTAGAGAGATGCCGCGGCGAGCCCGCTCACCATCAAAGCGCCCTTGAAACTTTGTGCTCGGATGGGACTGCTTGGCGTTATGTGACTCCCGGTGTATGGGCGTTGCTACGAAATCCAGCCGGAGTTTGCAATCTTCGCGGTTAAATGTCTTTTCGAGCGTCAAAAAGACATTCTAGAGAAAATCCAGAGTGATTTCCGGCGCCGGGGGTCGCTTTGGTCGGCGGTGCATGGACAGCACGAAAAAATTTCGGGGGGGGGGCTGAAGCCCTATAAGCCCCCCCCCCCCCCCCCTGGCCCTGGTCCCTTCATGCTCAAATTAAACGAACACATTGCAGATGGAGATGAACTAACCAATAAAAGATTTTCAGCATAAGCGAATCTCTCGGCACTACCTACAGCGTGGGCATCGTCTTTATGGTTATTGCGCGAACTGCCTGCATTAGGGCAATGCAAGGTAGCCGATATGGGACTGACTGACTATGAAAGAGTGAGAGAGAGATTACATGACATAGGCAGGGAGGTTAACCGGGAGGGAAACTCGTTGTTGGTTACCCTACACTGGGGAGAGGGAGTGAAGAAGTGCGGAAAGAGTAGCAGAGAAGAAGAGCAATCACGCCAAAAATAGAGTGGTCGGAGAACGCCCAAGAGTATAAAAGTCTGTCCAACAGGCCCCTCTAACGTACAAACTTCAGGACCACTTTAACCGACTTCTGGTGCGACAACCATATAGGCCGGCGTCCTAGGATCGTCTGCTAGGAAAGCGGCCGGTCGTTGGAACAGGCCAACGTGGTCGCATGCAACTGTTCTACTTGTTCTATATTTTGCTGCATTGTCGACCTATAGAGACATTATTATTTGGCCTTAAAATAAATAAAGTGCCTCTCGATCAAATAATACAGAGCAATATCAATAGCTTCTTTCCCAGTGCTTTCCAAAATGGCGGCCACCGCACCTGGCTGCTACATTTCCTGCACTGTTTATGCATTGTGTGATGGTGTTCACCTTGTATGCTGCATCTGTATCAAATAAGTTCATTTCTTCTTCATAATGTCTGTATCTGTATGCTGCATCTGTATGCTGCAATGTCATAATCTGTATGCTGCATCTGTATGAAACAAGTTTATTTCTTCTTCATAATGTCTGTATGTATTTACAATTGTTAGAATTTGTGAAATCCACTGCCTGCTGCTCTCTGTAGGCCCCCAGGTCCAGTCAAGCTGTCTGCGACAGCTTTTTGCCTGGGGGCCCCCAACTAGTGTGTTGGAAATAAAGTGGATTCTGATTCTGATAATTTTGGCTACATACTACATTGGCTAGTTTCCAGGATTTAGCTCAGGCAATCCCGGACTGAATTATTTATGATATTAAATTTTTTACCGCCATACCGAGCTCGTAAGGCAGATGAATTGCTACCGGAATCTCACAAGTGCGAGCCGGCTTTAATGAAGTTACCATGTCATATCTGTCCTCGCTCTCCCCATCCCGTTCTGTGTTAACATCTCGGCTTACTGTGAAATTCTCGTGCAAAACCAAGCTCCGACATCCTATTTTAGAGCAGGTAATCTTCAGAAAAAAAGAAGGCATATCTCTCAAAGGCCCCCACAAATTATAAAGAATGAGCCGTCTATTTTTCAGAGATGAAGCACTGGAAAAAGAACAAAGCGTATTTACGCATGCAAAGAAACTCACAAAACTAAGACGGAGATGAGGGAGGCGGTCATTGATCACGGCGTGACAGGCCCGTTATATCCTCTGGCGCCGTTGCCGTGGAAACACGAAAAGCGGGTGCTCGCCGCTAACGGGTCATTCTCAAAGGCGAAATTTGAAGTGTCCCCCTCACGCACGACAGGAGTCCCCGTGATTTTCTCTCAATTCAGAGCGAGCTTCCTGTTCTGGTCTCCCATTCGCCGCTTTTAACCTACGCGGCGACGGAGATGCCGCGAAAGCGGAAATAAGTAAGAGATTTCTTGCATTCCCCGAACCCTGCTGTACGAAGGTATTATTACCTGCCATTATTAAATGTATTGACGCATACTCGTGAGTTCGACCTGACGATTTCAGTTTTTGACTCTCGTCAGTCAAAAGAGGACAATGAAGAAAAGAAGTGGGCTTAAAAACATAAACATTACCGTAATTCTTTTTCCTTTACTGTATTGTAAAGAGTTGGCATTGAACGTCTTTCTACTAACACATTCGATAAAAAAAAAGAAAGAAAGCTATGCCCGTTGTTGCTGCGGATTAATAAATGAAGAAACGTATCCTACATATTGTTCCACATATAAAATCATATCGGATTATATCATGCTTAAAATATGCATCGATGGCAATTTCGGAAAGAGGAACACGCCGCGCGGTCGCTCGCTGACCACTGAGTTATCCTGCTATGCATGAGCTTGCGGGTTTGTTTCCCGGCCCGGGCGGCCGCATTTCAAGATGTCGAATACTAAAAAGGCGTAAACGCTCGTATACTGGGTTTTGAATCCGCGGTAGTATAACCCAAGCGTTCAAGATTACCTGAGAGCGCGCGGATACGTCCTCTTAATATTCAAGGGGTATTTAACGCGATGTTGGGTGCATTTCAGTCAGGTCAACTTCAATAACCGAAGTAAAGAAACTCGCGTTGAAACGAATTTTTCTGTACGTTTTCCGCCCGCCTTACGGGTGATGGTTGCTGGCTTCTGTCCTGTACGATCGGTCCCGGCAGATCACGTCTTAAACTATACCAACTATACGCTCGTACATGTGGTATAGTACGGTGGACTGATGGTCTTATTCAACGCAGTAGTACAATTAAAGCGAAGATGTTTTTTCCTCTTTCCTCTTTCCCATTACGACATCTGACTGTAGTCTTGCACCACGGACGGGTCGTGCAAGACGGTACAGTCCACCCGGAGATGGTGCAAACCAGGGTGGCGCGGGATCCGGAAGTGCCTGTAATACTTCACCAGTAGATCCCTGGTCCGAGGGCTCCTTAACCTGGTGGTACCTTCTAACATTATTAAAGTTTTCATTCATTAATTCAGTTGGGCTTTCGTTCGGTGAGTGATTTGTGCGATAGGAGGAGGAGGAGGAATAAACTTTTATTTTGGAAACAGTTTTCCGGGGTAAGCCCTGGTTCAACTCTCGGTGGGAGGTCTCCTCATTCCAGGAACCCTCTGGCCTTCGCTGCTTCCTTGGCCCTGGCAACGAGACGTCGTTGTTGTTCCAGGTCCTCGGAGACTAGCTTGGCCTCCCACGTTTCCATGAGGTCTTCGCTTTGTCTGGCGTTGCAACAGTCTCTCGGTGAAGGCAATGCGTCTTTGTCTATATGCCATGTACATTCGATGATCAGGTGCGCTAAGGTGTCCGGTACGCCGCACATTGGGCAGTGGTATTCTTGTAGCGTTGGGTACAGTCTATGCATGATGATTCCGTGGATATAAGTATTACTTTGCAGTCTTCTGAGTGTAGTGCTTTCTTCTTTGTTGAGCTTTGGGTGAGGTGGTGGGTACACCCTGCGTTCCAGCCTGTGATGTTGAAGCATCCCTGAGTACGTGATGCGTACGGCGTTGACAGGTTCTGCCTGAAACCGAACATAGTGTTTGGAAAATATCCGTTGTCTTCGAGGTACGAGGTTAGCCGGTTGTGAATCATATGCTCGAAAAGTTTCCCTACGCACGAGGTAAGGGAAATCGGGCGCAAGTTCTCGATGCTGAGCTGTTTATTTGGTTTGTGCGATAGACAGATTTTTTTTCGTCGGATGCGTCTCCGCTGCTGACTGCCACAAGCGTTACGATAATTACAGGTCCAACTTTCGTCGTGTGCATACAGTTGCTAAACAAGAGGTGCGTCCCTCATAAACACCAAGGAACGCTTCCCTTGAACCGACTTCCACAGAGTGTGGGATGAGACATTTTTCATTACGAGGCCATCCAGCTCATATTGAGAAGCAATTTTACCATGTCTGAAGTGCGCGCACGCACGCACGCACGCACACGCACGCACGCACGCTCGCTCGCTCGCTCGCACGCGCGCGCGCGCACACACACACACACACACACACACACACACACACACACACACACACACGCACGCACGCACACACACACAAACACACACACACAGACAAAGAAGAATAAGAAGAACCAAAAACAGGTAGGGACGTCAGAAACAGGTAACAAATCAAGAAAAAAAAAGATCCCGATGCTTATCGTCCTGCCGTGCGCCCTAACGAACAGACTCCAAGACTTGTAAGCCACTAGGCACCAATCTGCTGTTCTGCGGAACCGGAGCAGGCGCTACGCTTGCCGCTTATAATGGGGCGTTTGCTTTATTTTCTTCCTTTTTTTTGTTTTGCTTCAGTCTTTCTGTTTCGCTCACCACCCGGCTTGAGGCGACGCCGAGGAAAGCGAGCCGGACCGAGGGGCTTTGGACGGGCGCTGGAGCGTCGCTTCTTCCATAAAAGGGATTTGTCCTCGGATCGCAGCTAGTCTGCCGAGGCCAGCTGTAATTCAGCCGCCGGCGTCCTGTCGATTTCGCTTCCATCACCACGGCAACTTTTGTTACCGATGGAAGAGGGAGAAGTAAAAGTGCTGGCTTGCATCGCATCTGTTTTATTTTATACTCTATACTTTTTTATGTGTACGTGTGTGTTGAGGTCCACGTGATCTTTTTCTTCACCTAATTAACGGCGCTATTCTCGCATCGCTGATCTGAGCACTCCCCGCGCAATCCGCCCGTAAGCAGTTTTTGTGTAGCTAGGAACGACATGTAAACAGTGTGTATTTCTTTTTCTTCCGTTGTTTCAATTGCTTCTTCTGGCCTTTCCTCTGTTTTTTCCTTGGTGATGATGCTGTGCGTCAGCTGCTTCTTGCTCCAGTCACGGATGCTTATCCTTAGCTTTATCTGAGAGCAAAGGTGCAAGGCCTATGTTTTTGCCTCTCTGAAAAGGGCAGCCGTACGGCAGTGACGACGAGCAGAGGCTGCTAATCGGTGGCCGGATTCACAGAGCTCATGGCACAACTTGTATGTTAAAAAGAAGCGCTCAATCGGGCAAGGCTGGTAACGCACTCATTAAAAAATCTGCGTGCTTGCCTGGCGGACAACGATTGCATTTCACCCGCCGTGGTTGCTCCGTGGCTATGGTGTTGGGCTGCTGAGCACGAGGTTGCGGGATCGAATCCCGGCCACGGCGGCCACATTTCGATGGGGGCGAAATGCGAGAACACCCGTGTACTTAGATTTAGGTGCACGTTAAAGAACCCCAGGTGGTCAAAATTTCCGGAGTCCTCCACTACGGCGTGCCTCATAATCAGAAAGTGGTTTTGGCACGTAAAACCCCATACATTAACGATTGCATTTCCGCAGAGGACGTCAAAGTGGGTAGTTTTACGACCATAAGTTTTGTCGTTATTGTTGCCCTGTGTTGACCTGCTTCGTTGAACGTATTCGCATTTGCCTTAAAAAATAACGAGGATTTCAACTCGCCTCTGAATTCGATCCTGTGTATGCTGCATACCTGCCAAGTGTGCTACGGTGGAGCCGCATCAAACAGCAGCTGAAGATGATGATTGATAAATTCTAATGGCATCTTGCCTGAAATGGGAAGGCGAGATACAGTCACTCAGCCTCCTTGAGATAGCCAGGATTTATTATATCGATTTCTGTCTAGCGTCTACCAGTGCCTCTGCCAGATCACGGCTCCATCTCTTTCTTGTTTCTTTTTCGTCAATATTCCTTACGTATCTTGCTTATCTCTCCTAGTTAACTCTCCTATCAACCTTGAGCGCCAGCGCTTCCGCAAGGTGGTCTTTTCCCACAGTTCTGGCTGGGCGAATATCGTGTCATTTATTTAAAATCTGATTAGCCGATTGCTTGCATTACAATCGGCTGAATCGTAGCCCCTAGAACGGGGAATGTGAGGCGCGTATGATGAGAAAAAGAAGATACTGTTGGCGCACTTACCTTCCTTTATATTCTATATATATATTTTTTTCTTGATTGAATGACAGTCTACTGAACCGTTTTTTTTATTTTCCTCGCTTAAATTTATGCAACAAAATAATAGATTAATAAATTCATTTCCTGAACACATAAGCAAAGTGTGTCCGACTCTTGGCCAATCCCCGTGAGTGGGTATGCGCCAAACTCATCAAGGTCATCATCATCATCATCATCATCAGAATCATCATCATCATCATCATCATCATCTCATTCTTCTTCTTCTTCTTCTTCTTCTTCTTCTTCTTCTTCTTCTTCTTCTTCTTCTTCTTCTTCTGCTGCTGCTGCTGCTCGTGCCAGTGGGGCCCTGGAATAGGGGCTCCGACCATTATGCCTTATTTTATTTACATTTAATACAGTTTTACTCTCTCTCTCTCCTCTTCTTCTTCTTCTTCTTCTTCATTTTTTTTCAGGGTATCGCAGTGGACAGGCGAAAAGGACGCGTACAGCGTGCATTCTCGTTGTGCGTCAAATGCAGAGTTCGCGAACAAAGGAAAAAATGACGTCATACACAACGTGCTTGTTCAAAACAGCGTTTCTTAAGCATACTTGAAACATTTAAATATCATGCAAAGAAACTCATCATGCGCGCAAATTAGGCAAATCCAACGCATATTTTCGAATCCATATATAGGGCGAAACATTCGTCAAATGGTTAATCAAATGTTATGTAACATATTTCTCTGCGCACAGTGGTCTTTATTTTAATCCACCGCAACGTGCAATCTTGACATATTTAATCTCAATAGATAAGTTTATGTACTACGCAGGTTTTAACTTATCTGTCATGTAATGTTTAAGCTTACGCACTACACCATTCAGAAGCTATGCCGATATGCAAGAGGCAGTTCAAGCGTACGCATCAGGTCCCATGTCGAAGAAGAATTTGTCGCAAGGATGAAGTCGACGTTTGATATTTGTCGAAAGAAGAATGGTGGACAAAGGTGTAAGCATAGAGAAGTGCAAAACACAGGTGAACACATGTATTTATTTATTATTTATTAAATACTGCGGACACGTGGTTCAAGCAGGGAGGGCGACGTATGGTACATACAATGAAATAAACAATATGAAATGAACATTCATTCATTCATTCAAAATCAGATTGACAAAGCAAACTGAACCATGAAATTACATGTTTACAATTATATTTGAAGCGTTTGTGTCGTCTTGCCTCACAAGTAGTGAAATTGCGCAGCCATACTTATCCAAAACCAACAGGTTGGTCATATGAACGCTATGACACTTCGTGGTGAAAAAAAATTATTGGCCGCAACAAAGAATTCGAAACCGGCCGTGGTGCAGCTTTCACAAGTCAGCTTCGCTTAAATACAAAATTCCTGTTCCATTTCCACACTGCGCCAAGCGTTCACCTCCTGTAGACTGCTTTTCTCAATTCACTGCGCGAAAAAACTGAGAAAACAATAATTCTTCCAGAAAAAAAGAAGAAGACAAAAACAAAGCTCCTAATCGCCTTCCGAGTCAGGAAACAAACTGAATCACAACTTAACCCCGATGTGCGTAAGCCAATATCTGCCGCACTATGTGTGGGGAAAAAAAAGAACAAAAAAAGATCAAAAGAAACTCTGCTGGGACAAATTTATTCTCGGCTCCTGAACAGCCCTCGAGGGAGTTAGCGATGTTTTTATTGGCACCCCACCTCGGGCATTCGCCTACAATGGGATCATCAGCGAATCGGTAACACACCGACTGTCGGCGAGGGAAACAAAAGCCTGAACTCGAGAGACACTCCCTCATTCTCCGGCGATGTGCAGCAGAGGAATACGCAAGGCTCGGCAACGATTTCGTCCGCCCGCAAGGTGAAGAAAGCGCGATTGTGTGGAGGGCCGTTTTCACGCTCGACTGACAATACTTTTATTGCGGGACGATTCCGAGAGGAGTGATTGATTGCTCCTCGAGTGTAGCGACGCCAGCAGCCAGCTTATTCCATCCCTCTTTTTTTTCTCTCTTGTAGCTTTGAATGAGGTGCTAGGAACAGAAATACGAGTTTAGCTTCCGACGACTTATGGTTTCGAAGTATTGGTTGTGAGCAGCAGATATGGCCTTTGGGGCTCTTTTTTTAATATTTTTTTCTGGACGCTTTCGAAGCGCGTTCATGCGAGCTCTACTTTTTAGAGCGAAGGGGCCCTTATTGTAAACATATTGGTATGGAAAGGAAAATTCTAAGAACATTGTCGACAATGTCGCACCGTGGATGGGGAAAAATGCGTTCTGCATCCTTCAGATGCACCATTATTGGCGCACAGCAAAATGGCACCGTCCGCAATAAAAGGCAGAGGTTCAAGAAGAGTGTTAACAAGCGGTAAGCATAAGTAGTGATTTACTACTCTGTTCTTGCCTCGTCTCTCTCTCTCTCTCTCCGTGCGTGTGTGCTTGTGTGAATGCGTGTGTGTGTGTTTTCGGGCGCGCGCGCACACGCACACCTCCTTTCAAGCGAAGCTTTGCTTTCTTTGCCTTACCCGCCGCGGTGCATTCATGGCTATGGCATTGCACTACTAAGCACGAGGGCGTGGGATCGAATCCCGGCCGCGGCGGCCCTACTTCTTTCGGGGCGAAGTGAAAGAGCGCCCATGTCCCGAGCATTGCGGGGATGCTAAAGATCTCAAGGCGCTCAAAATTAATCCGGGTTTGGCATGGGTTCTGTCTGCTGTACCTCGGCGGATGTGCTTATGGATGCACGCCGGTACCATGGAGGGACGCAGCCGCTTCCGGTTGTTGTGTCGACGCCATCGCGTTGGTGACGTCACCCGCGCTAGCAGTGTCCATCTCCAACGGCCTTGCCGGGAGCTACAGCCGCACATAGGAAACCACGCCGCTTCCGGGTCCTACGCCAGGCCCGGTGACGGCAACAAAGAAGGAGCAAGCGGAAACGCTCCTCAGTGAACGCCGGAAATGCAGCTCTCACTGAGGAGATGGTCACGCTACTGGCTGTCTACCTCACGTCTGGCTGTCTACTGGCTGCCTACCCCGCCCGCCTACTCCACGACGATGGTCCATCCCGGAACGCAGCCGGGGTGGTCCCACGTTGCAGGCGCCAATGTCGGAACGGCGTGGCTCCGCGGTCCACGCCAGTAAGCCCGAGTCCTGGCCTGCCGCGCCCAAGAGCGCCAAGCCTCGCCTCGCGCTGCCACTCGAGGGTCTGTCGGCCTCTCCTCCCCATCCGACTTCGATGCCACTCATCACGGCGGCACACTCATAGTCCCTGACTGTTTTCCCTCAAACCTGGGTCTCTGGGTGGTCCATGGTCGAATGGGTAGCGCATCGAGTTGCTGCGCCGAGGTAACAGGGTTCGAAACCAACCGATGGAAGAGCTTGGGTTACTAGGTATGTGGCAGTGTGCGCTCATTGCGGACGTTGCAGCGGCTTGCGCCGTGGAAAGCATCGTACACTAGCAGCAGTGCAGCGGGAGGAGTGCCCGGCTGCATTTAGACCAGCCGTTTTCGCGAAGGGCGGTTTTGACCAGTGGAATGTTCCATTAAAAGAAAAATAAGAAAAACCTTTGAAATTACTGCTGGGTAGAATCTAACTCCCTTTACACAAGTTCATCAATGACAGCGGCCCAACGCTTCAGCAAGCTGCGCCACAAATGCGCAGGGTAGGTGCCGCTTTTTCAATGAATTTCTTTCACGCCAACTAAAAATGCGAGCTGCGCTATGAATGCACTTAATATGTGACGGTCTTCGACGAACCTCCCGCTAGCTTGGGTCGCTTAGTACGCGCCTTTGGCTGCGCGGCCACAGAGTGAATAACTCGCTGCGTTCACAGGAGGCCGCGTACGGACGTCTCGGCAGCACTACTAGATGGCGCAGCATGTCCAGAAAGGAGCGCGAGAGAGGAACCCGGCTACCGCATGATGCGTTTCTCAGAACATGCACCGGCACGCCATGCAATTAGGAGGCCACGCGCCGGTGCCACTAGATGGCCCACAGTGTTCAGAGGGAAGCCCGAAAGAGGAATTCCGCCGCAGTACGCGCCTAATGCGTAAATAGTTCTCAGCTATAAAAGATCTCAGTTATACTCATTTCCATTCCACTATTCACGGACTCGACAGGGAAAACGACGCGGAACGCCGAACCACATGTATTGTTTTGCATATTTCCTTCCCTTATGTGCTGAGCCTGCAACTCAGCACTGATTAATAATTCATTAATTAGTCGCTTAATCGCCGCCAGCTAATCGGGTTAGAAACGGCAACCAACGCAAACAGCCCTTCTCCGTTTAAATACATTTTATAGCAGGTCACAGGAAACAGCGCCGCGGCACGGTTGCTCGAAGCAAAACTACAATGTAAAGAGGGTCCATGGTACGAAAACGCTAGAGGCGTGACTATGCCCCCCCCCCCCCCTCCTCCGAAGAGGAACAAGTGAATCTATGACCGCTTCAGCATCGGCTAAAGAGCAACCGGCAAAGTCAAGGACAGAAAAGAGCTTTCCTTTTATCTCGCAAATTCATGCCTGCCCCGGTCTCGGAGCCGGCATCATTTTTCCCCTTCTGAGTTGGGCTGCGCCGCGCGTCAATGATGTCTCTCTTGAGATTAGACGCGTCGGCAGAAGCGCGGCCGTCGAAGGGAACGAAAAGCGGTGGTCGCCCGCGCCAACCCTTCAGCTTGCGCCTCGCCGGCAATATTTTCTGATTTCGCGCCCACCTGCACCATCCAGATGCTCTCTCTTGCGTCTTTGTTTTGTTTTCGTGCTCAAGCACGACGCATGCCGAATCTATAAAAAAAATCCGTATTAAAGAAAAATCTCGTACGAAATGTTTACGGGCATTGGTATTTACCGGTGAATAAGAATTTACAGTGTGTTGCACTTCCTGGGTTCTTATTGGTTTTCGTTTTTTCTCGCCTCGAGAAGAAGGTTACGTACGTGAAACACTTTCAAGAAGCGTGATCAGATCGCTTTTCTTCTTCCTTCAATTTTTGGGCCGTGATGCCTTTCTCTATTTTTCTTTTTTTTTGCCAGCAGTGATGATGCGGTAATGGTGAAAGCAACGGAAGGAAAACTTCGCCCACTGCTTTTGGCGTTACGCTCGATGTGAAGAGAGGAGAAAGGAGGCGCCGCTCACTGTCGACCTTGTTTCACGAAGGTTTTGTCTTCGTCTTTCGTACATCCTTGTCCCGCGTCGTGAAGCCGCTTCTGTTGTTTCGGCATAAAGTATTTCGTTCTGCACTGTTCCCGGCCTCGGTCGCCATCTGGTTATCAACGCCAAGCCAGTAACGGTGTCGAGGGACCTCTCCCTATTTTATGTCCTTTCTCTTATCCCTCCGTGTAATGGAAAACCCTAAAGGAAGGGAATTCGTCGGCTATTCTAACTTTACGTTTTTCCTTGCCGCACCCGGAAGATACGCAGACGTGGACGAAGCAGCGCGCTTTCTGTAGTTTCACAAAAGCGACTTAAATTGTGTTTAAAATCTCGCCGTTTTAACTGTCGCTTTTGCTTTTGAGTCTGCCTTTTACAATGCAATAACTTGTTTAAAAGTTTTGGAGTTGCTGCGTCACACCACAATAGGTTACATGAAGTACAGAATAGCTTAAAGGGCACGAAAGTAGCATTTACCTACGCTTAGAGTCAATCACCTTAACTATCACCTCTTAAACGTTTCGTTTACCTACACGAAACTTCAAGCACACTAGTCTCTATTGAGCTAGGACAAAAAGGATTGCTCCTCAAACACCTCTAAACCATACGTTATGGCCTTTGCTCATCTAGCACTCGAAAGATGAGCATCGCCGATAAATATTGACGCCACTGCGTTCTAGCTATATTTTGTCAACATTAACAGGGCACTTTGTTTTTTCAATGACCGTAACGCACAACTGCAAGCTTCACTCACCATCTCTGAGAGACCATCCTCGATCGTTCATCGTAGCCTTTTTAACAGGGAAACTGAGAAGGTGTGTCGTTTATTTTCTTCTAAATGTGGCAATGGTAAGAAAAACTTGTGTACGACGCTCAACCTATATATTTTATTGTGTAGGCGCACATATTTGGAGGCTATAAATATATCAAATGAAGAGTTCGAGGAAAACTCGTCTGGTCGGGATTGCTCATAGTCGAGGGTAAAATAGACGCCGATCAAAAACATTATATCAAGAGTTGTGAACAAGGCACCTGTACAAGAGCCGAAATGTCTTGATTGCCTTTTCTTTTAATGTTTTTGGCCGACTTTGGCGGTGGGTGTGTGTTTGTGTGTGGCTCTGCCACAAGGTGCCTTTTTATGTGGTGGTGCACTCTTTACAGGCAGAAAGTCGACCTGATTTATGGGGTTGTCAGTAGGAATCGTAGAGCACAAAGAAAGCAAGAAAGGAAGAAGATTGTGATTCTGAAGGCATAGTGGGCGTGATTGAGTAATAAGAAATGATCGAGGCATAATATTTCACGGTATCAAGGGAAATAAAAGATTTAGGCTTGAAATGACCATGCAGTTCGACTAGACACAGAGTCAAGACTACAGAGAAAAAATTTAATGGCTCAGGTTTAGGCGTGAAATGATACATCAGGACAAACGGTAATACCATCGCATATCTCGACCGAATATATAGTTAAGCACGGGAAATGTTTGCCTCAAACGGGCCTGAAATTTAATCAGAGGATCAACGTTAACTGAGGCGCTTAACAAAATAATGGGAAGCAGCTTAAAATTCTAAATGTTCCACGGTGATGCGGACATTTCAAGTCATTTAGCGGTGATAAGGCTTATAATTTAGGTATTCCTGATAATGAAGGGAGATGTGAGTTGGAGCTTTGATGACCCTGTACAGCCTCAGCAGTTTCAACAATTTTAGGTTGTTGTTTGTGTGCGTTCTTTTTCTGTGGAGGTACGGTCTGTTCACCTGGATGAACTTCCCCAATACGGAAGTAGGAATAATAACACATACCGGAAATTTCTCCCACTCATCACTCCAAGCTTGGTCTGCCCTTTATCGTGCTGCGAGCTCTTATCTCTGCCCCTTATTCGCAAGGAAAGGCAAAGCTGTTGGATCCAAACGAAGAGAGCCGTTCAGCACAGAAATAAACGAGGAAAGCTTCTGGGGCTTTCGACCAAGAGGAGACATCCTCTCGACAACGCCCAGTTAAATTACGGTCTCAACGCGCACAAAGACGCGCTGGCTGCGGTAAGAGGGGATATGAGCTGCTTTCCTTGCGCGCGTCGCTTTGCTGCGTTCAGCAGTAGCCGGCGGCTTATGGCGAAATGGCAGCTCCCCAGAATTTGCATCCGGTAATTAAAGAAGCCCGGCGGCGAGTGCCTCGCCACACCGTGCAACAAAGTCTCCCCTCCTCTTTAGCGAGGGCGGGCGAAAGGAAATGATCCAGAATGGAAAGGAACGTGTTCAGCGATGGGATCGCTGAACGCGTTCAGCGATGCCCCCCCTCCCCCCAAAAAAAGAAAGAAGAAGAAAGGAAGGAAGGAATCAGCGTGCTTGGCGCCTCCAGGCCGAACAGTACAGTGGATGCGCGTTTCAATGGTAAGCGTATATCGCGTGCTTTGCACGAAGCCGGCGCATTGGTATCATCTCTCCCGGAATATCGCTGTTTTTCTTCCCCTTTTCCTTTTTCGGAAAGAACAGTTGGAAGTGGTATTCAGAAGTGCGAGCGAGTTAAAGGGTGAGACAGAGTCTGGTTTTACCAGCAGCGGCTCGCGTGCTGCTTCTCGTTCATTGACTCGCCCTTTTTATAGAGTGGCAGGTTCCCGATGAACGTGCCGACTTTGGCTACATGGCTGACGCACTCACCGTCTCCATCCTTATAGCGATAGTGGTACTAATAGAGTACAAAACGTGTGGGCCCGATATTTCAGGAGCTACATGTTGTAAGTAAAGGCAAGGGATAGGCCGACCAGAAGGTGAAGCGCAGGCATACACAGAGCTGTTTGTTTCTGGCCGCCTTTCGCATTGTTACACTGAATACCGAATGAGCACCGACTGGACTAGGTGTGTTCATTACTGTATTTATGGTAGTCAGTAATATAAACACGCGTGCATGTAAGTTAAGATCACCAAAACCTCATTATCATTTGGTTCCCCATCAAGGACTTGTGGCAACTTCCAATTGAAAAACATTCTGTGGCTTCCGACCATTAATCTTTAATGCGGACCTCCAATTGTTTAGATAACAAACGCCTTACCATGGCTCGCACGATACGATACTCTATTTTTTTGTCAGAGCTACTAGTAGGACAGCCGGAATTCCAATGCACTGCCTGTTTCAAGTAAGTCTGTCGCAACCTGCTGCGAAGAAAAGTGTCATAACAGGTTAAAAAGACGGGCGAGTTGGTGCAGGAGAGAAAAAAAGTTAGCCAATTAGAAGCATGAAAAGACGCAGAGTAAAGCAGCGCCTTCTTCCATCTGTTTGATTTGATTTGATTTGTGTGGTGCTTCGAAAACCAAAGGATAGCAAACAGTTATAAAATTTGCTATTGCGACATTGAAAACTCGTCAAGTTGGTTAGATGGTTACGCAAACGCCACCTTCTGATGCTTCACCGTAGTTATCTGCTAAGCAGCTCACATTTAGTTGAGCGGCCAGCACTAGTTTTTGTACCTTTGGAGGATTTCTTGCTCATGCGTTTTGATGGCGTGAAACGTGAGCCCCATCGTTTTTGCAGCGCTATTTCGTTTGCACAAGCTGCTGCTACCATCGTGTTCATGCAGGTGTCGTAAGCCTTACAGGAAACAGTTTAAAAACGTTCAAAAGGTCGCTACGAAGGCGGAGCTTTTCATCAGCTTCACTGGTAACAATAAGCTACCTTTCTCCTGTTGCTCAGGCGGTTCAAGATGTTTCGAGACAAAGTAGAAAACCGTCGTGTAGGATGATCAAAATTATAATGCAACTAAACGAAATAAATGGAAAGAGGAAAAAGAAATCCCCTGGAACGATTGGTGGCAATGGCGTTGAAACGAATGGGGGTGAGAAAGGGGAGAGAGCTCACAAAAGACACTGGAGCCGCCGGTTGGCAGCGGAGCAGCAAAGCGGCGCTGAGGTGTAACCGTGCGCGCGACTGGTTTTCCCGTGTAAGAGGAGCCGTTATCTAAGAGCCGGTCCCTCGCCGCTGCAGTTGCAGCTACGAATGTGTCCTGTGCAACCAGTTTTCCTCCCCCACTTTCTCCTCTCCGCACGCCGCAGTTTCCTTTTTGGCACTGCGGCGTAAACGAGGCCGGAAATGAGAGAGGCGTCACGCCTGCCGGTTCCCTTCCGTTCCTACTTGGTGCCATACGACCACTTCCGCCGCTGCCTCCAACGCCGCTGCGTTCTCCCATCCTTGACGAAAAGACTGGCCTGCTTCGCCTATCCCTTTCTCGACAACCAAGAAAATGGGAGTGAGCAGTGTAAAGAAAAAAAAGAAAGAAGGAATGAGGGAAGAAAGAAGGAAGAAAAGTAAGGGATGAGGTCGGTGTTTTGTTTGTTTGTTTGTTTGCTTGTTCATTAGTTTGTTTCATTGCTGCAGCTTGTTTCCAGCCTCCGATTTCCTCTGTTGCCTCCTCTGGCTTCGCGCCCTATTGGCTCCCTGTTGCCTATTAGGCGCGTCTTGTTCGACTCGCGGAAAGTAAGAAGGTGGAGGACGAAATACGCGAAGGACAGGGGCAGGGGGTTGCAAAGGTAGTCGAAGTGGTCTAGGAAAGCAAAAGGAAAAAAAAAGAAATTGGTTGGTGCGAAGTGAACAGTGTGGTAATCATGCGTATTCCTCACTCTTCCCGCAGCGAAAAGAGAGTGCTAAGGCACCTTAGGTTAATCGCATGTGTGAGATGGTACTCATTGGTAATGTCGAGTTCAGTGCGATTGAACGTTACAAAGAGGACTAAATAGTGTGTAAAGGCCTGAACGCCTATATCAGCAATTAACTATGAACTTTCGAAGTTATATTTCAAATCTCAGTCATCGCTGTGTACTGACAAAAGACTAAACGCGTCTGTAAACAATGACGAAGCTTTCGAAATTGCTCTTCTCTTCTCCCTCACGGCTGTTTGCCGAAGAGCTCGTTCTATTGAAAATCATCTGCAACTGTGTTAAAAGGCGACTTCATGATCTTTCCTTAATTTTGAAGTATAGTTAGAATGTATATTGGTTCTCGACTCCTGACTTCGCTCGCAAACGCTCTCACATTGAAGAAATCACGGATCATAAAAAGCATAATGGCTTCACCATAAGGGCGAAGCAATGGTTGCGATAGCAACATGTTAGAATTTTGCACGCAGCGTAAGACTCATCGCTGTAGTGGCTGTTGAAGTAAACGTAAGCTAAGTAAAAACGAACTGTTGTGCTAGGGGTCCTTTGTTTGAATCTTGCCATTGGGGAATTTCATTTACGTTTAATAATTTTAATAATTAAAGCCAACGTGTTTCGTAGTGACTTTACCACCACGTTTTTGTATCGGGTATGTTTCACACCTCGTTCCTGGGCCGATCCTGGAGGTAGGGTACAACAGCGCCAATAAAATTGCATAATTTACGGGTTAGAGCTCTGCTGTTATTTCACGCATTTAATATTTAAGTATGAGAACAATTAAGAGAAAAAGACATGCGCTGTCGGTGTTTTCTTCCACCACATTTGTTTGGGGGCTTCATTCTCAAAATTCTGAGAAATCATTTTTTGAAGCATGTAAAACCTGGTATGAGCAACTTTATCGATATAGTGGTGTGGCAATATAACCCGCATATACCGCATACCGTATAGCATGGCATGGCATATAGCATACAAATACCTAAATGTATATAAAACCTCACGACGACGACGAAGGCGGCGGCGAAGACGAAAATTCGCTTTAAGTGTCCACATAATTGATATCGCAATAAAACTGTAGAAGCTGAAAAATACAGAGATACGTTAGTATGCGTCGTGCAGCTTGAGGTTATTGAGCACAGCAACTATTAGAAATAAAAAGTGGCAGAGACATGAGGTACCGCTGTTTGTAAAGCGAAATGGCCAAAACGGAAAGGGTTGCCAGCTTCAAAACGACAAACGGCGGCATCCGAAGGCGAAAATGAAGGCCCAATGCATTGGACGTGAACAGACTACATCTGTGCTCAGCGCGTGTTCTCAACAATTTCACATTCCCGGCACTTCCATATTTCGAATGTGCGCGAACGGCTTAAGACAAACAGTGAATCTGAATACTGTATATGTTTCTTCTCGGGTCAACTGTTTCTTACCCCATAAAAATCACAGCTTTGTGTTATTTTTCTTTACTATTTGCACTTGCGCCAGTGCGTGCCTTCATTCGTTTGTTCGTTCGTTCGTTCATTCTTTTATTCGTTAGTTCGTTTCTTCGTTCTTTCGTTCGTTCCTTCGTTCGGTCAGTCGGTCGCTCGTTCGTTCATGCGTAAGTGCGCGCGTGCGTGAGTGAGTGAGTATCGCACATAAATGTTAAAGTCAAGCTTAGTAATCTGCACCACACATTAAACGTAAATTCTCAGTCCTTCTTTTTTTTTTTTACTGCTCCCGCTATTTGCGTTACTGGATGTTTTCGAATCGTTTACGAGAGTAACTACTGTAACGACTGCAGGTGCTCTGCAAATCTGCGTACCAAACTTGGGGTCCTCACCCAATAATACGGAAGTTGGGTTATGAAACTTAATTAATTCATGAGTTAAGGGGAAAACAAAAAATTGTCAGAGTTACTATAGGCTATTGCGAATGGTATGAGTTCAGTGCGATTCGCTTCCTACGCGCCTTTGTTTTTTAAATTCCTGGCTCAAATTATGTGTAACACTCTGTGTATATACATATATATATATATATATATATATATATATATATATATATATATATATATATATATATATATATAAACGAGAAGAAAGGGGGTTAACCGAGGGACCCGATATTTATTAGTCATATAATGAGAAGCCAACAAACACTGACACCAAGTACAACATAGGGGAAATTGCATGTGCTTAATAAATGAAATAAAGTAATGATAAATTAATGGAAATTAAAGTGGATGAAAAAACAACTTGCTGCAGGTGGGAACCGAACCCACAACCTTCGCATGTCGCGTGCGATGCTCTACCAATTGAGCTACCACGGCGGCGTTTCTATATATATATATATATATATATATATATATATATATATATATATATATATATATATATATATATATATATATATATATATATATATATATATATATATATATATATATATATATATATATATATTGAAGTGGGGTTTATGTAGCTCGTTCGAGGGATCGCAGGTAGCTCTAGATACGAGTCCTAGCGCTTCGCACCAACAACCCGCGCTCGTGTCTCGCGCCGCAGCGGTGGCAGTCCGCACAGTGCCACATGCATATTACCCACTACAACTACAGTGCCACATGCATATTACCCGCTACAACTTCCCCCGGGGCGAAGAGGAGCCATCCTGGCGACCTAAGGCGATGATACGATAAGGGGGTCGTGGTACGGCTTCAGGCGGCTGACGTGAACAGTCTCGCGGCCACGGCGGCGTTTGTCCGAAGATGGCGTCACCGGTTCGACCACATAATTCACAGGCGAAGTACACGCGACGATCCGGTACGGACCTTGATATTTCGGGGCAAGCTTTGGGCTAAGGCCTGGAGCTTGGAAGGGCAGCCGAAGCCAGACGTGAGAGTCCACGGCGAAGGACTGTGTGGGCTGATCGTTGTCGTGGCGATCTTTGCGGATTCCTTGGGTATCCGACGTGAACGAGTGAGCCAGTTGGCGGCACTCTTCAGCATGGCGAGCAACTTCGGAAAGAGGGGTGAATTCAGAGGCATCCGGGTGATATGGTAGTACGGTGTCGAGGGTAGTGGATGGTTCACGCCCATAAAGAAGGAAAAATGGTGAGAAGCCTGTGGTAGCCTGAACGGCGGTATTGTATGCGTACGTCACAAAAGGGAGGACATCGTCCCAATTGGAATGATCCGACGCAACATACATGGTGAGCATGTCCCCAAGGGTGCGGTTGAATCGTTCCGTTAGACCGTTAGTTTGTGGGTGATACGCCGTAGTGGTGCGGTGAATAGTGCGGCACGCGGCGAGTAGCTCATTAATAACTTCGGACAAGAAGACACGGCCTCGGTCACTGAGCAGTTCTCGCGGTGCGCCGTGCCGTAAGACGAAATGCCGTAAGATGAATGCGGCGACGTCGCGAGCAGCAGCCGAAGCAAGTGCAGCAGTCTCAGCATATCTTGTCAGGTGGTCTACTGCGACAATTATCCAACGATTTCCGGTAGCGCTGCATGGAAGAGGCCCATAAAGGTCGATGCCAACCCGATCAAAAGGACGTGCAGGACACGGTAAAGGTTGCAGAGGGCCTGTCGTATGAGAAGATGTCTTGCGTCGCTGACAGGCTGCACATGACCGAATGTATTTGCGGACATAAGAATACATGCCGCGCCAGTAGTACCGCTGGCGGAGCCGCTCGTAGGTTTTCAGGACGCCAGCATGAGCTTGTTGTGGGTCTGCATGGAAATACGTGCATACGTCGGAACGCAAATGGCGAGGGATGACTAGTAGCCATTTGCGACCGTCGGGCTGATAGTTTCGGCGGTACAAGATGGCGTCCCGTAGCACGAAGTGGGTGGCTTGGCGACGAATGGCTCGAGGGCATGTAGACGTTGAAGAACTGCTAAGAATGTCAATAAGAGAAACAATCCACGGATCTTTTCTCTGTTCAGACGGCATGTCAGTAACAGCAAGCGTAGCAACCGGGCACTCTGTGGATGAAGGTGGCCTTTCGTCGGATCGCATGGGCGCACGGGAGAGCGCATCTGCATCAGAATGTTGGCGCCCGGATCGATAAATGACGCGAATGTCAAATTCTTGGATCCGAAGAGCCCAACGTCCAAGACGCCCCGACGGGTCTTTCAGTGACGCAAGCCAGCAGAGCGCGTGGTGGTCTGTCACAACGTCGAACGGACGGCCATACAAGTAAGGGCGAAATTTGTTTAAGGCCCAAACAATAGCTAAACATTCTTTTTCCGTGACAGAATAATTGGATTCTGCCTTCGTGAGAGCACGACTCGCATATGCAACCACATATTCTGCAAAGCCAGGCTTCCGTTGTGCAAGGACGGCCCCAAGACCAACGCCGCTGGCGTCGGTATGAACTTCAGTCGGTGCACTCGGGTCGTAGTGGCGTAGAACAGGCGGTGAGGTAAGCCGACGACGCAAAGTGGTGAAGGCTTGGTCACACGCCGGAGTCCAGTCGCGAAGGTCACCAGAGCCAGCCAGGAGCTTCGTCAGGGGAGCGATGATGCAGGCAAAATTGCGCACAAAGCGGCGAAAATAAGAGCAAAGACCGATGAAACTGCGGAGCTCTTTCACTGTATTCGGCCGCGGAAATTCTGCGACAGCACGAAGTTTGTCAGGGTCGGGAAGGACGCCGTCTTTGGACACGACATGGCCAAGTATGGTCAGCTGGCGGGCTCCGAAGCGGCACTTTTTCAAGTTAAGTTGAAGGCCGGCGGTGGTAAGGCAAGTAAGGACTTCGCGTAGACGAGAGAGGTGAGTGGTGAAATCAGGGGAGAAAACTACCACGTCGTCTAAATAACATAAGCATGTCTTCCATTTGAGGCCTCGTAGAAGATTGTCCATCATCCTTTCGAATGTCGCGGGTGCATTGCAGAGGCCGAATGGCATTACGGTAAACTCATACAGGCCATCAGGCGTAATAAAAGCTGTCTTGGAGCGGTCGGATTCATCCACTGGCACTTGCCAATAGCCCGATCGCAAGTCCAAAGAAGAAAAGAATTTGGCACCATGAAGACAATCTAAGGCGTCATCTATGCGCGGTAGAGGATAGACATCTTTTCGTGTAATCTTGTTGAGGCGACGATAGTCCACACAGAAACGAATCGAGCCATCTTTTTTCTTAATGAGTACTACAGGAGATGACCAAGGGCTGCAGGATGGCTTGATAACACCACGTTCAAGCATGTCTTCAACTTGCTCGGCGATGACACGACGCTCGGTGGATGACACGCGGTACGGACGCTGGCGTAATGGTGCGTGATGTCCCGTATCAATGTGGTGAGAGACGGTACTTGTGCGGCCTAATGATGCTTGGTTGCAGTCAAAAGAGGCGTGAAAATCATTTAAAAGAGTAATAAGCCGCTCACGTTGTGTCGGCTCGAGGTCAGCGGCAATAGAGCGACAAAAAACATCCGGTGGTACTCGGTTAGATGGCACATGGGGTGCCAGTGCTGTTACGGTGGCAGTATCCACGTCGTCGGGAACAGGGAAATGCACAATAACGTCAGCGTCCACAGTCTGGATGGTACCAATAGTCTCGCCACAGTGCAAAGCCAAAGTGTACGAATTTGGGTTAGAAATCAGTATTTCTGCAGCCCCATGGTGCACCGTGAGGAGAGCGAAAGGCAACAATATAGGCTGGCGGCGAATGAAGACGGTAGCGGGTGAAAACATGACCGTCGCTTCGGCAAGCGATGCGCATGAAAGAGGGACAAATACCGCGCTGTGAGGGGGAAGGTCAGTATCGGAAGCTACACAGATCCTGGTAACATCATGAACTTTAACGTCGTGAGATGGCATATCGCACAGAACGGAGAACTGAACCTCAGCACGTGCACAGTCAATGACGGCGTGATGGCGCGACAGAAAATCCCAACCGAGAATCACATCGTGGGAGCAACAAGTTAGCACAAAGAAATCAATCGGATACAAAATGTCTCGAATCAACACCCTGGCAGTGCACATAGCGACTGGCTGAACTTGCTGTGCACTGGCTGTTCTAAGCAATAATACCGAAGGCATCATGGTCACTTTCCGTAATTTACGGCAAAGTTTCTCACTAATCACTAATCACAATCAATATATATATATATATATATATATATATATATATTTCAGTACAACTCCCGTTGACAGTAAGCGCTGTGTCCAACTATATTCCTTTGTATGGAGTATTTTCGCAATGCTTGCTTCAATCATGAAATAGCAACAGACTCAGCGAAGTATCCTGCTTCATAGGAAGCACTTTACACAAGCCGAAAAGCAATGAACTGAGGAACAAGCAATATAAAAAAGCGTAGCGTAAGCTTCTCATGAAACGAAATTCACAAAAAGATATAAAGTGGTGAAGATTCCTAAACCGAGGTTCTTAGGCTATTCCAGTGTGACAAAAGAACGCAATTGCATGGCACCGTCAGCTCCCTTAGTCGGAGGTCAATTGCTCCATGCTCTGTTCACCGTTTTCACGCACGTTTGCACCCGATTCCTGGCGTTTCTGCGTAACAAAAATGCTAGTTGTACCCCAAGGAGGGAGGAAAGGGATAAGGAGAAGGCAGGGAGGTTAACCAGAATAACGTCCGGTTTGCTACCCTACACCGGGGGAATGGGAAAGGGGATAACAAAGATAACAGGGAAAGAGAGGAGGGAAGGAAAGAAGGAAATTGCGGTGAGTTCGCTGACGTGTGTGGGCTTACAGAAATTTCATTAATAGTCACAGATGGTCGCACAAGCCCGTCGTCCTTAAGTAGCACAAAAGTGCCTTCACCGCTTTATGGGCCGACGGGCGATGGGGGCGCTGTTCCAACAGCACCTGCACAGAAAGCGGCCGATTGTCCAGTTTTTGAAAGGCTTTGGCAAGTTCTTGTCTCTCAGGGGTGTATCGTGGACAGTGGCACAGCAGGTAGGTGTACCCCAAAATACACATGTACCATCGGTGCGTATGGTAATGTTTCAAAAACACGCACACCCCGAGCCCTACAGAGAGATATATAAACTACACGAAATATCGATCCTATGTGCAAACAATACAAGACATATAGAATCATTCCTGCGTCGAAGCGACCGATCGCGTGACGTGCTTTTCTTTGGGATGCACAGCACGTTTCATTTCCTACATCTCAAACCCACGGGGCCTTCATTTCTTTTTTCTAGCTAAAAGAAGATACGCCGCATATTTGAGATGGTTGCCTGTTATGATTACTTGCGCCACACACAGCAATCGAAAAGATCCCCCGTCTTCGTCTCGAGCACGAAATCGAAGTCAGGTTAGCGAATGGAAAAAAGCTTAACTTCAGTGTGCGTGCGTGTGTGTGTGTGTGTGTGTGTGTGTGTGTGTGTGTGTGCGTGCGTGCGTGCGTGTGTGTGTGTGTGTGTGTGTGTGTGTGTGTGTGTGTGTGTGTGTGTGTGTGTGTGTGTGTGTGTGTGTGTGTGTGTGTGTGTGTGTGTGTGTGTGCGCGTGCGTGTGTGCGTGCGTGCGTGCGTGCGTGCGTGCGTGTGTGTGTGTGTGTGTGTGTGTGTGTGTGTGTGTGTGTGTGTGTGTGTGTGTGTGTGTGTGTGTGTGTGTGTGTGTGTGTGTGTGTGTGTGTGTGTGTGTGTGTGTGTGTGTGTGTGTGTGTGTGTGTGTGTGTGTGTGTGTGTGTGTGTGTGTGTGTGTGTGTGTGTGTGTGTGTGTGTGTGTGTGTGTGTGTGTGTGTGTGTGTGTGTGTGTGTGTGTGTGTGCGGACGTATCGAAAGGCGGCATCACCACTAGCGTCACTTTTGTATTCAAATGTTTTTGTCTCCTTAGTAGCGCAACATTCTCGTTTGCCATAAAGAAAGTTGCATAAGCTTATGCGAGAAACGCAAGCCACCTTTTTTTTTCTTTTTATGTACTTCTGCGAAAGTACCGCGAGATCTTTCGCTGAGATCGAAGGCATGTGCTCATTTTTTTCTGTCTCTGGAAACCATTTGAGCTTCCGTGTAACAAGCGCTGGTTCCATAAGTAGTCCAACCAACATTTAAATGTAGGTCGAAAGGAACCACGCAATCACCTCTTATGATCAAGTCTCGCAAGTTTCAAGAGTTTCAACCAAACAGTTTTTTTTGCTCCTTTAACTTATAGTGAAATAAGCGGAAGAAAAAGGAGACTGCAGTCGTACACAATTCTACAGCGAAAGCCTCTACAGCGAAATGAGCCGTATAACGGAGCGTTGATTATGTCCCAGGTGAAATCTTATATTTCATATGCATTGTGAACGCCTTCGAAACGAACACCACTACCACAAATTTGTCTTTGCATCGAAGGAATTTAAGCGTCCCCGACGATTGATTTGTTGCTTTACAACGAAAAGTACGAAGTGCTTCCGCCACTGTGATGAGGATACTGTACACTAACCAAGAATTTTGACGGTGAGGGAGGCATAGATGATTTCGACGATATGCAGCTTTACATTGAGGAGCTCTTGCGTTTCACCGCAGGGCATGCTGTGAATCTCGGTACCACAATCTTCCAGACAAAACGCAAAGTACGCACTTTACAAAAATGGGGACTTACTTCACTAAGCTTCTCTTGAATTTATGTTGAATAAAGCTTGTTGTTGCTGTGGTCTGTTCTTGCGTGACTTTTACTGTGACGTGACCTGCATAACGAAAGAATTTGGGGGTCCTGTGCATTTCTTTTTAAAGGCGTCTGATTGTGATGGTACAACTTATTTATTCAAAGAGGTCAGCCCTAGATTATGCGCTATGGCCTGTTGCTGTTCACTGGGTAAAAGAAAAAAAGGGCACAAAAGATGGTTGGAGGATATTGATGAAAAGGATATTGGCGCGATATGATGCTAGTCGTGGACACAGCTGCATATTTAAAGTCTTGAAGCCAGTTCTGTGTCGTTTACAAAAATTGTAGCATGGCCTTTACAGACTGTAGTATACCTTATGTCCCATGAAACTTGTCCCAAAATTTTAAATATATGCAAATTGAACGTAGCTGGACAAGGCCAAGGCAGTGTTGTCTGCCGTCGTTTGGATCAAGTAACACTATATTTTTCTATTTCGCCTTATTGAGTAATGAATTAATAACGATTAATCAACTTCTCGAATGTTACTAAGCGCCATGCGACCAGCAAGGCGGCACTTTCTCGTATTTTACGGGCTTCCTTTCATACTCGGAAAAGAACATTTGGGTAGCATAAATTGAGCAACAGAAAGCTGGATCGGGAGATTTTTTTTCATTGCCACTTTTTTGCCAGATTTTTTTTCATTGCCACTTTTTTCAAATGGAAGCACAGGAAAGTTTGGTCCAAGCATCATGACGTCATAAAGCAGGCGCGGAGGCCTGCTCTCTCGGACGCGATGGCGTATAGCACATTTTGATTCGGCCTTACCGAGCCGCAGTTTAAATGCAGGTGATAGCTTGCGCGGACAAGGAAGGCGCAATGGAAGGCTCTTCACACTCCAAAAAAGACCTTTGTGTTTAGTATGTTCTTCAATATCTGTACCCGACAGCTGTATATTCCATATTCAAAAAAATATTGCGTGACGCCAACCTTTACAGTTTCTTTCTAGGAATTTTTTTATTGTCAAATCAAGAATAACTACACAGCTTTTTTGGAAAAATATTTAAAGCGGGATGTAATATATAATTTACGTACGAATATTTTAGCTGGACATAGACCCCAGACCATCTATGGTGCCCAAACAATACATAATCAAATAATATCTCTTTGTAACAGAGATCCTTCTATAATTGATCACGCTCTGAACAGTAAAATTATTTGGCATCACAAAAGGTAAATAAAACTACTATTATTAAAAATACCCGATCCTATCTGATTTTATTCGGTGCTTGATCTGTGTGTAATTGGTAATGAAATTCATCGTTGTATGTAGTGCATGTCTTGACTTGTGTTTGTAAATTCATCCCTTATATACATATTTATATAGTGACACAATCGTATTAACTATCTTGTATGCCTTATTACTCTCTGTGTGTTCATTATAGTTTATGTCAAGTGTACACTTGCTTGTGTTTCCTATGTATTATAAGACCTCTGTTTTGTTTTACTTATTTGGTATTATATCATCACACACTTTATTAGATTTAGCGCAAATGCTGTCTGATGTGCACTCCCGAGGCGAAGGCCTTGTCAGGAAACATACATGTTTCCTTTTGCCACGCCTCGTGGGCATACCTACAACATTGTATTTATGTCCGAAATAAAGATTGATTGATTGATTGATTGATTGATTGATTGATTGATTGATTGATTGATTGATTGATTGGACACAGGTGTCCGAGAGCGAGAGCGAGGCGTCGCCCTTTCCCTTGACGCAACACTTGGCGCGCTATTGCTCCAGCAGGTGTTCTTTTTCGCCTGCTCTGCTTCGTCGAGGCGTCCTCATGAGATGGCTTCGAAGCCAATGGGGATGAAGTGCCGTTTTAACGCGAGACCGTTAAGGAGCCCATGTCGCAGAAAGCACGGCGTCGGCGTCCGCCGTCGTTTCGGCAAGCTTTTCGGACCACCGATACCCCGGCCTTCCGTGTGACACAAGGAATTTACTCAAATAATTGAATTTCTCAAGGTAGAAACGTGCCGTAGAAAGTTATACTGCGGTGTATATCGGTAATTATGAGCATTTAAATTACAGAAGTCGCAGTTAAACGAGTAGCGAAGTACGTTTCCGCTACATTTATTCTGTGCTCGGCGCACACGCAGAGCCATCTTGCGGCAAACGCAGAACACCCCCTTCTTGCATGTACGGCGCTGACAGGTGGCGCGCCAATCACCCGCTTCTCCCCTTCATCTCGTTTGAGCGCATTTGGGGCCGTGCGGGGACCGGTGCGAGGATGCCCCAATACCCTTGCGTTTAATAAGTTTTCTCGCTCTCTCCCCTTGCAACTGCCAGCGTGCGTTACTCCAACCCTCGTGTTTAGGCGACGCGGCTCCTTTTTCCGCTCACAGCGCGATTCCTAGGAGCAGCGTTCGAAGCGGGACGCCTCTGACGTGATCGCTGCGCCGTAGCGCGTATGGTGGGAAAGCGTCCTCTGCGATGTGCGCCGTGCTGCTGGCGAGGAGTAATGCGTGTGCCTGGTGCTCCTGGAACAAATAATTAGGAAAACGTTGTGCTGTGGACTTAGAAGTGTTGTATATGAAAACTATGTCTTTGTGTGACTCAAGAGCATGCCGAGCGAATGAGTGGGCGGTGCGAAAAGGAGTGCGATAACGCTATCGCGTTCCACTCTTGAAGGCGAAGCTTAAGCGTCCTCCAATTTTTTTCGCTTCTCTTAATGACAGACACCGCTATTTTCACTCGGGAGTCCATTTGATGCTTTAGCACGAAAGTTCATTGTGGCGTTTTACGCGCCAAAACTGCGATACGATCATGAGGCACGCCATAATGGGGGGCTCCTAATTAAGTCTGACCACCTGGGATTCTTCACCGTGCACCGAATGCGTGGTATACTGGCGTGTTTGTATTTCGCCTCCATCAAAATGCCGCTGCCGCGGCCAGGATTTGATCCCGCGCCCTCGGGCTTAGCAGCGCATTGTAAACGCCACTACGCCACCAAGGCGTTTAGCACAAGTATATAAAAGAAGCAATTTCACGCCGGAGGAATGAGCAATGCGAGGCCGCACGCCAGGCCTGCAAGCGGTAACAGTGCCCTGTCGACTTCAGCACATCCACACATTCTCGCTTTGCATTCCGCACTAGCGGAGCGTGTTATCATGTGGCCTCTCGGCAAGGCGTGGGAAAAGAGCGTTGAGTCAAGCTGGTTTAACGCGTGTCAGGGAGGGAGGCGCTGAATTTCGTAGCGGTGGCAGAAGCCCTCCAGTCATTCAAATGCCGAGGAAACTTCCGCTCGAGGGTTGAACAGGTATGGACGTATGAGCCATCCGGCTACAATGACCTACTCGAAGTAGAGAACAAGTAAGCAGTTGTAAGAACCACTGCTATCGGTAGTCTGCGCACACCGTAAGCTACATGCACTGAATCACTGTCTACTGTGTATTTCACGGGACATGGTCATCGAGGCAAATATCTACAGCTTTTATTAAAGACAGCATCTCTCTGAACAAATGTTGCTTTGCAGCAGGCAAGGTGTCGTTGCACTCCAAACTTCAAAGAAGGGTCCAGAGGGCACGTATTACTGTCCGAGAGATTTTGGGAATTCCCGAATTCCAATATGCTTGTCTCCTGGTGCTAGCAGGCAAGCAAAGTTTCCTTCCAGCGACCATTTTATACCGTCTGTAAATGGCTGGTTTGCATGCAAAGATAGCGATGTCTTTACATGGGGCCCGGCGACTGCCAAGAGATGATGACGGGCTTTTTGGAAAGGTATTGACAAATAGTTTCTGTTCACACCTCGAACACTACTGGCTGGTATACGTCATGTCAAATAATGCTTATTACAAACCGTAAAGGCCTTGCATGTGCAATTGGTGACTCCAAGAGGAAAGTACTTCCGCTACACAGATTAAGGGAATTATGGCGAACGAGTATCTTGTGATATTAGTGAGAAAGGCATTGGCAGTATGAGATGCACATATTCTAATTTGATGACGTAATAAGAAGTGTTCCATGCACAAATGTTCCCATTGAAAGGTCTTTTGCTTCTTCAACTTGCAGTAACATACCCTTAAAGCCGGCGCATGTTTTCTTGCAGAAATGCACCGAAAAGCGGGCTCACAGGGGCGTACTTGCTTCGTTTCTTCATCTTAATGCGAATGTATTGAGTGTACTAGCGTCAACCAACTATCTATTCCATAATTTTGTCGCAGCGCAAAAGGCCAAAGACGTTGGCAAGATACACAAGATGTGCACTCACTTTGAACTGATGATTTTATTGAAAAATATCGTATAGAAGCGATTAAAACACAAGTGTAAACCATAAAGGAAAGAAGCAGGAAAAGAAGGAAAGACATGGAGGTTAGCCAGTTGTCGGGCCGGCTGGAAACCTTGTCCTGAGGAAAGGGCGTAGGGGGAATAAAAGATAACAGAGAAGAGTTGTTACAAAAAAAGAAAAGAAGAGCAAGATAGAAAGGGGGAAAAGGAAAGGACAATACGGCAATGCTTAAAGTCTGTCTTTAAAACCAGTCCTTCTCAAGAAGCTCAACAACGCTTTCAAAGCCTTCTGTGCTGAGAACGGTCTCGGCCAGTATCCCAGGACCCTTTCCTCCGACAAAGAGCGTTTGTCAAGACTATCTAGCACTCTAGAAAGTTCTTTCCTGAGCGCACTGAAGGGGGACACTCACAGAGAATGTGAGCGATTGCTTCCTCACACCTACAGCTATCGCATGTAGGGCTGTCGGTGATTCCGATCCTAAATAAGTGGGCATTCGTGAAGACCACGTCAAGCCACAAGTGGCACAGAAGCGTCTCCTCAACTCTAGCTGGTCCTGACGCCATACATTCTGATCTATGTTGTGGAGACGAGCGTTGGTAAATTCCGTCGATTTCCACTGTGCAAGTGTAAGTTGTAAGGCCCCATGTGCACGTATGGCCCCATCTGCACGGCCGTTTCCGTAGATGCCGCAATGGCCCGGCATCCACTGATGTGCTTTGTTGCGTTTTTTCTCTATTGCGTGATGGTGAAGAAGTCTTATGTTAGTGACTAATTGCTCATTCAGTCCATGTCTAAATGGCGACATGTTGCCTTGGAGAGCGGCCTTGGAGTCGGAGAGGATTGGCCATGCCTGTGACGGTTCTCTCTTCAATTGCGAACTCTAGAGTTTCACGGAGGGCGGCAAGTTCTGCAGGTGTCGATGATGTAAAATGCAACGTCTTGAATTTTATGGTGACGGACTTCGCGGGAATAGCCACTGTTCCTGCTGAGCTTGCGGAAAGAACTGAACCATCCGTGTAAATGTGAACGCGTCCGCTGTGTTTCTCATGCAGGAGTAGTAGTGTGGCTTGTTGTAGTGCCAAAAATGACGAAACTGTTTTCTTTTGGATTCCAGGACTGGTTAGGAGGGCTTCGAGGATATGTGGCACCACAGCGGTAATGGTGGTCTTGCTGCAGGGGTGAAGTTCGAAGGAAGCACTGCCTGATGCGTAGCAATAATATCGACAGAGTGTGGCATAGGAGCAGGAAGTGAGGCGAGGTGTTGGGATGGAATCCAGGCGAACTGCCTGATGTGCATTTTTAAGGCATCGACGCGAATAGATGCTGTACAAGTACGAAGGTTAACAAAGTACAAAGGTTGAAAAGAATCAAATATAACATTTGCAGGACAAATGGTAAACCACAAAAGGGAAAAAAAACCTAACATTGCGAATAATGTAGAGTACGCGCACGTGATAAGCCGATATGCGTATTCTTTGTCCAACAACGAAACCGAAGCTTGGCTGGCGCATGTGCCCCCCCATTCTTTTAATATGAACAGCTTCAATTATTTGGCTAGTTGCTTGGCATCTATGTCTCAAAGGGATTTTTGTATCTACCCCTATGCGCTTGCAGTGGCAAAATTACGTACAGTACCAGCTCACTCAACATTCCATCCTGTCTATTCCACTTTCGATTAGCAGATACACGCAGAAAGGCCACTCGATTGCACAACAGAACCGGGTGGAGAAAAGTATATTTGTAGTAAAACAGAAAAAAGTACATATTCGTATGAATGCGTTGGGTAACGTGTTAATAGAGCTTTAAGCGGATCATAAGCAGCTTAAGGTAATCCTGTGGCCTCTGATATCCAGTTTTTCACCGCATATGCATTGCGGCAACATTTAACCCTCCTCGTTACGTATTCTATATATTCTTTTACTGGTCTGAATCTCTTCACACGCTGTTGCGCTGCTATTAGTTGTCGTGGCTTTCATTTTACAGTTTGCAATCGCTCCCTGTATTCTCGCCGCTATCTGGCTTTACTGACACATGAAAAACTTGTGTTGTGGTTCATTTTCGGGGCCTTCAATTTTATTGCTTCTAAAGTGCGCCATGCAGAGAGAGAGAGATACGCGCCTTAATTAATATGCTGGAGAAGTTAGTCTGACTGTTCGCCTGACAAGCTACTCCACGTGCTGATTGACGATTAATATATATACAGAGGCAAACACTTAAGGGAAGGAAGCAAGAATTGACAGAAGTACGGGAAGGTAAGCCAGCTCTCCAACTGGCTGGCTACCCTGTGCGGCAAACACTTAAAACAGCACATATAGTCATGGAAAGCCACATGGACACTCGTATTATCGCTATTATTAGCAATGTTCTAAAGCAAAGCTTTTTGTGCCTACTTCACGGGTTCGGCGCAGCTGCCTGGCTTTTGCGTTGGTCGCTGCAGCGGTGGATATATATGTGGCTATGTATACAAAGGGGATGTGGAAGTACCCGCGAAGTTAAAGATACCATATATCTTTTGTATGCTGACCAAGTATGCGTACTTCTGTCCAGCGGGTCCAAAAAATAGTTAGTTTCCTAAGTAATACCTGAATATATAATGTCGGCTCAAAACATATCAGACACCAAAAAAAGTTGGTATTTTTTTGCGGGCTCCTCTTGAAAATGCTCATGCATCTCTTGAAAACGCTGATGACAACCAATCATACGCAACAATAACGTGCGCAGTACTAAGCAGTTTAACTCTGCATACTGAATGTAAATATGAAGTGATACTGCAGTGGGTCCCTGGCTATGCTGGTTAGCAGGGAAAGAATTAGCGGACTCGTTTCAAATAATCGGCCCATAAGGGTGCAGGAAATTCAAAGAAATATGGACGAACGTTCCACAGCTACCTTAATTCATCACAAGAAAATTAGAAAGGGACCTATCAAAAAGGGGGTAAGGCAAGGAGACATAATATTTCCAATGATATTCACTGCATGCTCAGAAGAAGTATTCAAAATGTTAGACTTGGAAGACTTGGGAGTGAAAGTCAACGGAAAACATATCAGCAACCTTCGATTTGCAGATGAGGTTGTGCTGTTCAGCAACACTGGGGATGAATTACAACGAATGATTGAGGAATTTAACCGAGAACGCGTAAGAGTGGGTTTGAAGATTAATAAGCAGATGACAAAAATAATGTTCAATAGTCTGACAAGAAAACAAGAATTCAGGACCGCCAGTCAACCTCTAGAGTCTGTACAGGAGTACGTTCATCTTGGTCAATTACTGACAGTGGACCCTAATCATAAAAATGAAATTTACAGAAGAATACAATTTGGTTAGATTGCATGCGGCAGGAATTATCAAATCCTCACTGCGAGCTTACCACTGTCATTGCAAATAAAAGTGCACGATTAATGCATTCTACCATTCTACCACTGTTGATATACGCGGCAGAAACTTGGAGGTTAACAAAGAAGCTTGAGAACGAGTTGAGGACCGCACAAAGAGCGACGGAACGAAGAATGTCAGGCGTAACGTTAAGAGACAGGAAGAGAGCGGTGTGGATGAAAGAGCAAAGATGAATAGCCTATATTCGAGCTGACATTATTAGAAAGAAAATGGAGCTCGGCAGGCCATTTAATTCATAGGGTAGATAACCAGTTTACCATTAGAGTTACAGAATGGGTGCCAAGGGAAGGGAAGCGCAGTCTAGGACCACAGAAAACTAGGTGGGGTGACGGAATTAGGAAATCTGCAGGTGCAAATTGGAATCAGCTAGCGCAATACAGGGGTAACTGGAAATCGTGGGGAGAGACATTCGTCCTGCAGTGGACATAGAACTAGGCTGATAATGATGATGATTAAACAAGTATAAATTCAACTCATCCTTTACAATAATACAAACCAGCGCAACGCAACGCATATTAAAATTCCTAAAGAAGCAATTGTGTATGTCAAACTGATTTAATGAAAACAGTAAGGAGTCACTTCTTTACGAACTTGACTCCCAACTCAAGTACCAGCTGGATGTAGAACTTTCAATAAGTGCCTAGACACTAATTCATCAACTGCGCCTTGGGACAGCATGCACAAAACATTTTCGATATTGCACAAAACGGGCTTCATCCTTGGCTTGCTCCTGTGGCGACGACGACTCTACTACTCCAATGCTCCACTGCATTCTTTCCATGCTTTAGGTGGGTATGAGCCTTTTTCTGATGATGGTTTTTGCTCGCACACATGAAAGTTCCACGGAACTGTAGACATAAATAACTTCGCCGTAAAACGTATATGACGTCGATTTCTGCATCGCACCGCTGCGGTTTTGACCGCGTGTCCACCCAGTGAGCCGCTGATATGCGCAGCATTCTCAGAACTGCCACTCTCGCATTACGGCTGTCGCCTGCGTCGTCGTCACAGCTCGCCACCGCCGGCCGCTATTCTGCGATCTGGAAGACCGAAATGAGGACCACGACAGAGAAGCGGCAGTCCCTCCCCCTCGATCAGCGACAGAGAAGGCGCTTGCGCGCGCGAGCGGTGGGCGCGTAATGAAGCCGGTCCACGTATCGTCACCTCCCCCCTCGCGCACTTCTCCGCTGTGCTGCAGTGCGCTGCGGAGAAGGCAAGCAAGCACGGAAGGAGGGAGTATTGCCAGTACTAGCGGCAGGGATCTGGGGTTGGGGTGGCTTCATTTCGTCTCGTGCTTCCACGGCGTCGAGGTGAAGAAACGTGCCCGGAATATTAATTACGAGCAGGCAGAAAATGGCCGCGCGTCGGTCTGTCCCGGCAGCAAGGCGTGGAAAGGGGGGGACTTGGGAAGGTAGGGCCGAGAGAAGAGAAACAAAAGGGAGGGGGCCGCGGAACTGCAGGTCCGGTCACGGACGGACGGGAGACCGGGTGAGGTGCGTGGGGCGCGAGCGGGCGACGTTCATTTGGTCGCCTAGCGCACTCGGACCGGCCCATATTAAATAAGCATAATTACGGAGTTCGCCTTCGCTTCCTGATTCACTTTTCTCCGGTTTTTGTTCCTCCATTTTCCCCGTCGGCTGTGAACTGCGGGACAGCCACTGTCCGTAGGGTCGCGTCTAATATGGGTGGTGAGGCTCGAGCTCCGATGTTTTGCAAATGCTGAAGCATTGCACGTTGTTTTTTTTTTTTGGAGGAATTTTAGACGGCTCGGTTGCTCCAGGAAGCGATGCAGAAAGACACCGCAGTCCTCGTCTCACTGGTTGCACCGCCGATCACTGGATGCAACCGCTGCCCCAACCTAATCCCTTCCCAGCACGGGTAGAATGTCTTAAGTTTTAAGGAATGGACATTGATGGGCATTTTTGAAAAACTGAACACGTGCGCGTTGCTTACGAAAGCCATCTTAGCGTGGAAATGTTATTTTCGACTTCTCAAGAAACGAAAAGCAGTTAAGCGGGTGCTTCGGGAGCTTAGCAACGACGAGAAAAGCATCGCTATGGGCGTTTAGAAAACGTTTACTCCGACAAAGACGATGACCGTCACTAAGCAAGTAGGTGTTCTAACACTATTATTAGTTCAATATACGCACTACATATTGGGCACAGTGCCAGGAAAAAATGTACCTCGATACACTGTGTGTGGAAGTTTATTCTACTAGTAACAACAGCACGAATAGTTAGAGGCAACGCAAGTAGTTGTTCACCCCGTCCGCATTCATTCGCTGAACATCACAGGTTTCGGATCATTCAACAGCATAATAATAATAATAATAATAATAATAATAATAATAATAATAATAATAATAATAATAATAATAATAATAATAATAATAATAATAATAATAATAATAATAATAATAACAATAATAATAATAATAATAATAATAACAATAATAATATCGCCTTTTTTATTGAAATGAATATTAGGAGAGGTTGGCGCCTTTATGGTGGCACCGGCTACTCCTTGTCACTTGGCAAAGGAAACAAATTTGCGAAAAAAGGAGAACAGCGACACAAGATATGGCACTCAGTAGAACACTAGATCAATAAAAAAATATACACTCCAACAGTACATGAGTCGCAAAATCCTGTATTAGTTCAGTCCACGTACGCATATATAAAGTCAGATATTTTTAACAGCCAAAACACACAACCCATGTAATACACTGCAAGTACAGAACAGAATTATACATATTGCGTAAAAGTTGTGATCACCACATAAACCAATTATGAATCACGAACAACGTCTATGTTACTCATTTAGCTTATTTGGATCATGTGATACTTAATATTTTCCCAAAATGTTGGTGTCCTCTAAAAGCTTTTTCAGAGCAAGGAGTGCTCTTTTTTGAAGGCCCGCAGTTGGTCATGGGCCAAGTATCTTATTTAGAGTGAATGGTCTTCTGTCTAATATCCTTGATGTCTGTAAATTCACCACCCCTAGGCCGCCCCCCCCCCCTCCTTCAATCCTTCAAAAGAAGAAAAAAGAGCTTACATAGCATGCATATAGTTTGCATCGGTTAACAAAAGATAGATTGCCCAAAAGCTTTTTCACCCCTGTGACAACCATAAAGCTCTCAGAGTACCAATAAAGAATTTCAGTGGAAGCGCATGTCCTTTATCCTAATTTTGCTCTTACCGCGAAGCTAAGCTATACTATTGATACTTTAGACTGTACAAAATGATTCATGAAAAAAAAATAAGAAGAGGGTCATCATAGCGGGCGCGCTTTCACAATCCACGTGTTGTAACCGCACCTAATGCCAAGTATAATCGTCATCGTTCATAAAGGCAAACATCAACTGGCATGGCGTTCTTTGGCCATACCTGACCCTTGCGCCACTCAACAACACACATTCATTCATTCGTCCGTAAAGGGAAGTCCTTGAAAACGCCTATGCGGGGGAACAGCTACTGCTGCTGGTGGTAGCTTTAAGCTTCTGGGCCTGTATTCACAAATTGTTCTTGAACCTGACCTTCTCGAAATAAATAGACCTGGGAAGCCGCATATAAGCCCGATTTGGGTGCATGTGATAGTCGAGTATGGCATTTCTTGGCGCGTAACGGCAATTTTAAAGTGCTCTCGTAGCAACATGCGACCGCCTTTAATTGTGGATAATCCACCTTTGTCCGAAACATGCGGCAACTTGTTTCTGACGAGTGAATTTCGCCGGCGAGTTGGGGATAACACACACGGGCAGCCATCTCAATTTGACCCTCTCCCTCGATGTGACGCGCCAGCGTTTACATGCGTCGAGTGAGACGACTTACCCCACCTAAAAGGCAAAAGAAAAAGAGAAACCTCTCCTGTCGCATTAATGTGATTCGCTTTCCTAGAGCATTACCGCCATGTACCGGGATGCGCCGGAAATGCGACGCAATACGTCACTTGTCGCATTCAAGCGAACACTGCATGCTCTTATGCCCTTTGCGATACTACTGCGTGCGTTAACAGCTTTCGCAGTTCTCTTTCTTTCTTTCTTTCTTCCTTTCTTTCTTTCTTTCTTTCTTTCAATTCCTCATCCCCTTTCTACAGCAATGAGATAGGCGATAGCCGGCCGTAGGGCGCTTCGCTGTAGTTGAGCAGCAACATTGAGAAAGCTGGCGGTGCCTTTCTTTTGCAATGAATTTCTCCAGAGGTATACGATTGCGGTTCTCTCCGCGATTTCTGCAGTGGGGTAGCTACTACCCCATCCCTTGAACCTCAACAATTTGATCTGCGAGCTAGTCTCAGTCAATCAGACGACAGACTGATCTCGGGGAAAAAGATCCAGGGTCCTTGGCTGAAGAATTATTGCATGCACAAGGCCACAAAGGCCTCATAGTGCGCATTTTGAAGGCAAGTGGATTGTACGACCACCTGTTACTGTCAGTGAACATTCCTTAATGAGTGTATTCACACAGTGACTGCCTCTTTATTATTGCTGTCTTTCCTTTTGCCTTTTATTTTCTTCCCCCTTTTCCCTTCCACAAGTGCAGGGTAGCCATCCGGGCACGTCCTTAGGTCACATCCTTGCCTTTCATTGCACTTCGTATTTCTTCCTCTCTCTCCGTAGCCATTGCCAACTGGCATTCACGCGGAACGTGAGAGGGAACATTTAGTCGCCTTCCGGAAGTGACATCATAATATGATGTGATCATACTGACTACAGATCTGCATAAGCCTCTGAAATTGCTTCGGATTAAACCTTCTTTCTCTTATCATGGTCTAGTAAAGAAAACAATTTCTAAGGAGGGCATCGGGCAATCTGCCTGTCACTCGGCAAACGAAGAACTATGTCCTTCTAGCTATAGCTGTCGTTCAGTTCGCGATTGATTGATTGATTGATTGATTGATTGATTGATTGATTGATTGATTGATTGATTGATTGATTGATTGATTGATTGATTGATTGATTGATTGATTGATTGATTGATTGATTGATCAAAGGAAGGAAGGCAGGAACAAACACACCGACTAAGTGAACAAGCGAGTACTGGGAAAGCCCGAGCTCACTGCGCTTCTCACCCGCTTACGCTCAGCCAACACACACACATACGCATGCACTCACAAAAACGCGCACAGACACCGGGCGACGCGTCCCACTGCGATCGCGTACCACCGGGTCCGGACCACGTTGCCACTTGATTACCACGCACTCTTAATTCCTTGCGGCGGCGGCAGCAGCGGCGATGCTGGCGGTGGCGGCGGTGGTGGATAAGCCAGCCGACACAAGTCAGCCAGATCCAGCGACGAAGCAGGCCCGCGCACAAATAAGTGCGTCGAGGAGAGGGGGGAAGACCGGTGGCGCTAGCTGGTGCTGCCTTCGCGTTTTTCTTCCCTCTGTCTCGATCCAACTAATTACGTGGACTCCTATTAAAAGGCACGGACCATACATCTCCTGCCTTATTAAAAGCCGCCGCCGCGGCTGTAGGCGAGGGGGTGCTCTCGCTAGTTGGAAGGTGGCGCTGCTTAGCGCACGAGTTATTATGCCTACCTGCTTGGATGGCAGGCAAGGCACATCCCCCTCCGCCCTCAATCCCCCCCCCCCACCTGGGGGGGGGGGGGGTGCTTGCTGTGTAAACCAGCCTGTAAATCTTGCCGTGGTTTGCAGCCGCGTGCGTCGACGTGTGAACACGGGTCGGCGTCGTCCCCCGCTTCCTCCCTCTCTATTTGATCTGCGTCCTCATAACTTCACGCGTTGGCCTGCGTAAAACTTTGCACGTCTACAAGTTGGCAACCACGTAATCCTCTGACGCCGTGCACGACGCTTTCGCCTTGCTGAAACAGTGGGAGGTGGCGCTTTTAATGAGTGCTCCAGAGACGTCAACACGAAGGTGCCACGTCATGTTGTGAAGGGTGAGGATTACGATGTTTGCTCACTGTCTACAGGCGAAATGGTAGAGAGACGAGCCTGACTATTAACGTAGGCAGCGACATAACCTAGCAAGCAGACAGTCAGGCGGACCTTGTGTCCCACAGACCAGTAAAAGCTTGCATCGAGTTGTCATTTGTGTTCCACAAAAATTCTGGCCTCGCACGCATGCGCTTTGAAGCAAAAAGCAGCCTGCTGTAGTCGTCTATGCGATGTACTCACAGCGCTCATACACATCATGCAGAAGAAGGAGACCGCGAGGACGATCAACCATTTCGCTGTTTCCAAGCTCCAAAGCTTTTTTGAGGTTAGATCTACGTTCTAAGCAGCCATCATTTCTATGCAATCTGAATTCATGGTTCCGCTAGGATTATACTTCACGAGGATGTTTGCGTGACGGAATAAATGAGATGTTGGCACTAACAATAAAATTAAACTATGGTGTTTTACGTGCCAAAACGACCTTCTGATTGTGAGGCATGCCGTAGTGGAAGACTCCGGAAATTTTGACCCCCTGGGATTCTTTAACGTGCACCTAAATCTAAGTACACGGGTGTTTTCGGATTTCGCCCCCATCGAAATGCGGCCGCCGTGGCCGGGATTCGATCCCACGACGTCATACTCAACAACCCAACACCATAGCCACTAAGCAACCACCGCGGGCACTAAAATTAACCCATTAACTGGATTGTTAGTTCAAGAAAGTCGTTATTTACACATACTTCGTTCTTTAGCGCACGGAGAATTAATGCACCTACATATAACACCAGATTTGGCTTCATATTCAACCATCAAGAACGACCGGATTTTTTTTACTACATGTATTTCTATTTCTTTCCCTCTATTTATCTTGTTCTTGTCTTGTTGCTGTTCCGGGCTCTGAGCGCCCTCATTTGCCAATGGATCTAACAATATCGAGCCGTCCTTTACGCCAGGGAGGGAGAAGTAAGCCGCATATTTTCGTCGCCACGCTTCAGCGCTGTCGAATCGTACGTCATTCCCGAGATGTACTATGATTCCCTCTTTTGCGGGTCGAAACCCAGAAAAAGACAGAGAGAACGAAATGTTTAAAAAAATCGAGTCCCTATAAGTATGCCAAACTTTGCAGACGCGTATAGTGCAACCACCGCTAAGTGAAAAGCGAATGGCCCCAGAGTACAACGACGGTGGCTGAGGATCGAATCTGATGTGACGAATGTTCTGGGCCCCCGGCGAAAATCCGGCGGCAAATGAAGCGTTCATCGCGCCAGCCTTGCAAATTTTCCCCGCTCGCGCCTCGTGAGCCTCCGGATTTCTTGATGAATGGTGTAATTAGCGCAGCGACCGAAGTTGTCTCGTGTCGAGCAATGGGTGCTTTATTTTCTAGTCCACGAGGAAACTTTTTGTGTGTGTGTGAGTGTGCGTGCGTGTCGCTCTGTGGCTGCCGGCTACGGCCGTACTATGTGGTTGCAAGACCGCGTACTCGCATGGGCGCCGGATATGTATGATATGCGCTGCAGTAACCACGACAAAGAACGCAGAACCTGTCCGCTTCTTTATATAACGACGTGAAAACGCAATTACCGCGCAGAAAAGGCTCGCTATCGCTCATCGAATTTGTCCTTTCTGCGGGTGGAGTCCGGTTCCTTGTTGCCGACCAAGAAAAAGGAGATTTGCCTTTATGTTATGAATGGAAAATTCAGTTCGTTCTCTCGGAATCCTCACGAAGCGGGACAGTATAATACGTGTGGCGTAACCGATCAGTAAGGCAGGATTACTGTGTTTCATAATAACATGTCGAGGCTCATGGTTGACTGCATTCCGAAGGCCATTTAAACACAGAGAGCAATAATAATATTTGGGGTTTTACGTGCCAAAACCACTTTCTGATTATGAGGCACGCCGTAGTGGAGGACTCCGGAAATTTCGACCACCTGGGGTTCTTTAACGTGCACCTAAATCTAAGCACACGGGTGTTTTCGCATTTCGCCCCCATCGAAATGCGGCCGCCGTGGCCGGGATTCGATCCCGCGACCTCGTGCTCAGCAGCCCAACACCATAGCCACTGAGCAACCACGGCGGGTCACAGAGAGCAAGGAATGCACGTAACACAGCTAGCAACGTTATTTGCGAAGCGTCATTCTTTATGCGCTTGTTGTTCCTAATTGCGTTAAATACATTTATGGTTGCGCGTCATCATATAAAAAGTCGTTTACTAGAACCAAAGGGCTCTGCCCTGCCACTTACAACACTTTGGTACTTCTGATGGGAATAATTTAATGTGAGAGGAAAGGAGCTTCGGCTATAAATACAAGCCTCGGGCAATTTAATTTTCTTACTTTCTAATTTCTTTTTCTGTTACAGCAAAGGCGAAAGGATGCAAGTGTCTCTATTCAGAACGCAGCGTTCATCATAGAATTATTGTAGACCAAGACGAAGCAATCGTGCAAGCAGATCCAAATAGGAACGCAACGGCAAAACACGCGGGTCTTTACGTTGACAATAAGTGAAAGATTGCAAGTAATAAGCGAAAGGACCGCGCGCACACTTCCCCTGCAGTTCTAGATTTGTCGGCTGCAGCAGCTGCGGGTTCAAATCGCAGCTTCATTTTTCAGAAGAGTGGACCTTCATATATGTTACTCACGATATAAATCTGTATTTGAAACAAGCATTCGCTTGTAAATAAAACTTATCTGAAGCCCCTTGTCTGCATATTATTACGATATGTCGCGATCAGAGCTAACGATATGCACCTACAAGATATGCGCTCAGATGGCGTTTAGTTACTATAGCCGGCTACAGTTTATGTCTGCGCTTGTTTGTATCATGTTGTCTGAAAGCCCTTGCGTGCCATATGTTTAATCACGCAATAAAACATAAAGGAACGAAAATGCTGAAACAGACGATAATGCTGCACTAAAATCTCGGAAGCTACAGCTTCCATTCACTGAGAGCACGCTATATACTACCACCATATCGCGCCTCTGCGAACAGAGTCGCTTCGCTAAGTCTGGTACTACTTACGCCTTCCTGGCGCAATTTCGTCCACGTGCACTTGAAACAGCACGTATGTGCGTCGTCGCCAGCATGTGCAAGGAAGACTTGAACTTGCTCTCGCAATTTCTTTAAACCAAAGTTTTATTTTAAAAAACGTTATACCTATTGTTAATCAGCAATGCCCTTCTTTAAAACACCAGATGCTCATGTCAGGCCAGCTTCTTAAAAATAGAGAAGACTGTGGTCGAAATGAAAGCTCCAATGAGAACCACTGCGATATTGATGTATGTACTTCTAGGATAACACAGACATGAATGGAAGGATTTAGTTGTTCACGTCGGACGAGCATACTTCCTGCTTTGGGTAAGTGTCTGGGGTGTATTGGATTCATTAGTGTTCACGAATTTTGTCGCTTTACAATGAAAAGATTTTACAGCTATTAAAACGGTGAACTCATATGACCATTGACAAAACTTGACGAAACTTGGTTTTGCAGGATATCTTTGTAGTTGCTGGCCTCGGAAAAACCATTGTAAGACTTTTGGGGGCATTCTTCAAAAGTCTGTGCTGTGGTAACTTCTTCATATTTCAGTTATTAGCATTTTCTGATCATTTTCATTTCTTGTTTCCTGCCTATAATATTGGAGCGGCAGCATCTGGAGAAAGAAAGAGACAGAAAGAAATGAAAGGCAGGTAGGTTAACCACACACACAAAAGAAAAAGTTCGAATTGCTACCCTATACATGGGGGGGGGGGGGGGGGGCGGAATGAACTTGAAGAGCTAGGCAGAGAGAAATATGTGTTAAGAAAGGGAAATCACCGCTCAAGAATTCAAAGGCGGTACACGTTACTTACATAGCCTCGCAGCTGTATATGCTGCAGGAAGGGAACTAACTTCCAATACTCCACAGCAAGCAAAGTGTAACAGAAGCAGAAACATCAAGGAGGTTTTGCTGTAGCGTTATTAGAACGTTCGTTATATTTGAGGTCGAATTCGCAATAATTGTCATTCTAAAGTGTCGTTCGCCAGTGGTCAGCCAACTATGTCAATATCACAGGCACACCAATTAGATGTGCCTGTCACAAATATATCGTGACAGGCACACCTAAAAACTGCATTGTTGCGCAGTAAGCAGTCTCGACAGACAATAAGTGACTACAGAACCAGGTTACTTGCGAAGAATTGCTGAAGTAATATCATTAGCATGAATATGCAGCATATACATTTCATTAGAGAATATTAGCGAAATTCATAAAAACAAAGTTGAGAACAATCATCGCAAAGAACGGGAATCAAGCAAGGCAAAAAGTTATTTCGTCAGTAATACATGGTGACAATACTGAAGGGATCAGTTGAGCTTAGCTTTATGGGATGGTGACGCTCGGAAAAAAAAATTTTAAGTGTTCTGCTGCGTGGAACCAGGACGTCTAACACAGAACGCAGACAGATGATGGCCGACCGCATTTCACAGATACATTCACAAGGCCTGTAATTAATCCGCGCTCACTTGTTGGCAAATCGCGACCGCACACATCGCAACAAGCGCGAAGTGGTGAGCACATGGAGATGCTTTCGTCGCATTTTGTGCACGACGTCGCCACATCTGTTTCCCACTGCGCCGGGAGAGCGATGTAATCACGGATGACTGGTGTAATTGGATTGTAACAGAAGCTGAAGCCACGCACACCAGTGCATATGAATAAATACCGACAATGATTACGCGGCAGACGTAGACATCACCGGGGGTAAGAATCGATGCGAAGACGCTGTTAACGTCTCTAACATTCACAAAGGCATGTCGCTGCTAGTCGGTGCGTCAGCAATCACCAACCGCCCAGAGTTACGTTATCTGGTAGGCTGTCTCACGCATAGTAAAGATGGGAAAATAGATAGAAGAAATGAACACAGTGTTACCGGAAGTGGTGAGCCAACGCAAAAACGGCAGTGTTCTCAAATGGCGGATCAAGTTAGTAAAACCCAAGTGGAGAAATTAGTCCAGAGTGCTCCATCTCCGCTAAACTGTCAGAAGTGTCGAAGCTGCGGCTCGTAAAATGAAACGAACAAATCGTAAAGGCCGAAGGAAGAGAACTCGCACTGCGAGAACCTTGCGACGCAGGGCACAACGAATACAGTTAATAGCTGAACTATCAGGATTTGGGGAACTGACTATCTGCTGAAGCGAGGTCATACTATGCGAGCTTTCTTCACGCCATGCTACATAAAAGGCACTAATGGGCACAAGAGACCGTCTGCAGTTTGCCCTTCTCCTTGGAACCAGTTTGATGGACGCTTGGTGACCCCTTCCGTTGACAATGTCAGCAAGGCCACCTGTAGTTCTCCAGGCAGCCGAGCTCACCAGGTTAACAACATAGCAACGCTTCCACACTTCAGTAGTTACACGTCGAATTGCTTTCCGCGCCACCGACGGGTACCACCATGCTCCAAGGATCTCTATATGCGAAGCATTCTGGAGTCGACAATATTTAACCCAGTGCGCTTGAAGTTCGTCGCAGAAGACGCATGCAGATGAAGCGCTCAACGAACTCCTCGCGTCGGCGACTCTTTTGCGTAAGGTGAGCTCGCGGGGCTCACGAGGAGGTTCGAACGAGGAGGGGGCGGGCCTTGGCGAAAGCCACTCTAACCCACGGGCGACGTAGCGACATCGTATGCGTAGCCTCCGCAACGCTGCACATTTTTATTCAGACGAGAGCTTTAGTAAAAAAAAGGGAAAATAAACAAAAGAAGTGCGGAGCGAGTGGAGAGCAAAAGGCGCGCTCTTCTCGAAGGCGCTTTGTCAGGATTACGATGCACGGACAGTGACAAATTTGCGGCGAGAGCCGAGGGTTTTCGCTCCTCGTCCGCAACTGCTGCGGAGAGAGGGGGGGGGGGGGGGGGGAGACCCGAGGCGCGACGACGATCTCGGCGAGGCGCGGAAAGACACGCCTGCCGCCGCCGGCCTCTCGATCCTCGCTCTCGTTGTTCGTTAACGCCGAGGTCCCTCGGTGGCGGCGGCGGCGGCGCTCCTCGGTTGCTTCGCGTAGCTTTCGCGGAAGCGCCCGATTCATCACCTAAAACTGCGCGTTCCCGAAGCGTTTTACACGCGTCGCGCTAAGACGGCCGGCCGAGTGTGACCGCGCGTTGAGAGATTCGCAGTGCTTTCTTTGTTTCGTTTAATTTCTAGCCTCCTTCTCGAGCTTTAACGGCGCCGCAGAGGAAGCGCAAAGTTAGATAGATGCCGACTTTAATAAAGAGAGGACAGGTTGGCCAAAGGTGTTCCTTGGTGCACCCATAAGGAGGGTGAAGGATGAGCGGAACAGGAGGCACGTGTCCACACGCAAATAGCACGATCGCGTATGAGTACATGAACCCACCGGTCCACGCAGGTACAGTAGGTCTACGGTAAAGAAAATTAAATTCTGGGTTGAATGTGCCAACACCGCGATATGATTGTGAGGTACGCCGTAGCAGGCTACTCGGGATTAATCTTGGTCGCCTGGAGTTCTTTAGCGTGCACCTAAATCTTAGTGAATGAGCGTTTTTGCGTTTCGCCCACAGCAAAATGCGGCTGCAAGGCTGGGAAGAGGCTAAAGGAAATTTTTATGGCTGTCTGTCTCATCTATCTTTTTTTTTCGCTCCGTTACCCAATTCCCCCACAGCAGGGTAGAAAACCGCACATGCGTACGGTTGACCTTCCTGCCTTCTCTTGCTTCTCTCTCTCTCTCTCTTTCTAATGTCTCCCTTTGGTGGAGCTTTAATTGCAAATGCGAGCCGAAACAACTTCAGTGAGTTTCACAAGTGCGTAAGCTAAGTGCCAAGGCCACCAATCACAAGTAATCTCTTGCAGAGTCAGATTACTTTACACTTGTCAAAAGGGCGATTGGGAATTCACCCATGCACTACACTCCCTAATTCTTCGATGCGAACTTGCCACTCAGAACAAAAATATTTGGCGATGGTGGCGAAAGACTTCTGGCTCTTCGTTTCAGAGTCACCGTATGAGTCGTGTTCCACAGAGTAGTACAACCTTGTCGAAAATGCAGCGCTCCCAGTTAAGCGATTGCAGTTGGTGTACCTTGGCGCCAAACGTTGGCTATGACATTGCCGCCATTTGTGCTTTCCTATAAAGTAATAGCACATTCAAATTGCAACAAAAAAGTATTTTGCACAGTGGCAACAAAGCGAACGTCCCAGTTCGGTTATACAGAAACTGTCGCCTTTTGCTTCATCCGCGCAGCAGCACTCAAAATTTAGGCAGATTTCGCCTTGCATGGAAGAAGCATTCGCAGGTATACAATCGGACAGAAATTCCAACAAGTGGCGATCGACGAAACCAATCTTCGCCAGATAGATATAGTGCAGGTACGAGAGAAAGTAAGTATAAGTACCCTTGCAACGTCTCCAGACAGTCCCTACATACATGACATGCACGCCCACCAAAAATCAGACACACAAGAAACTTCCTACTCCAACAGGCAACTTACCGAAAATGTGGAGGAAAAACCCAGTTATCGTATAAAACACGGCGCAAAACAATATTTGCTAGACGGCGTTCATAAGACTTAGTTATTCAAATGTGGCTTTCGTTTAGTTATTTAACAACCAAAATCTTCGAAGTATCAAAAAATTTAGAGCTGAAGTTAGGCATACACTTAAACTTCGATGTGCACGTGCTATGAGGCAGTGTCTTCTTTTTTTACACTATATTTGTTATGATCCATTTAAACACCATTGGAAATGCGGAACCAGTAGTCATATGGTTCAACCAGGTTAGTCAGTTAACCAGCACGAAATGCCAATAAATCGGCAGTCACTTTTCTGTCTCATTTGTGCGCAAAATTTTTTCATGCGTCGGTTCCTGTTGTAAAAAGAAAACAAAAAGAAAACCATCAGGCGTGGCAGTCACCGAAAACAATTTACCAGCATTAGATATCGGAAAGTCACAGTCACAGTCACAGTACTGCCACAGTCTAAGCGAAAGCTAACGGTGCAGTCGGGTAAGTTGGTTGCTCCGCACGAGTAACTCCGAATAAACGACTTTCGCAACGAAAAAAGAAAAAAAACGCCGCAACCGTGCGCGCCTTTGATTCAAAAATCGGCCGCTTCATTTTAAGCGCGGCCGCGATTCCCGCCGCTAAACAAGCACGACCGCCTACCATTTACTTTTCTCACTGCCTCCTCCGATAACGTCGTCAGAAGCATTTCGTCCGTGGCGCATGCCCGATTGGCTCGCCAGAAACCGTACGACGACGACAAACAGACGACACGAAACGCGCGAGCATATTCGAGACGAGCACGCTGCTGTGGGAAACGAATTCTTCCGCGAGGGCTCAGCAACAAGAACACGCGATCCGATCGACGCCGCGAGCCGGTTGCACGACATGCGCCTCCCACGACGCATTCTCCATTCCATCCGCGCGACATTGCCATTCGAAGCACCGGTTTTGCGAGAACGGCGGCATCCGCGCAGACACGCGCGCAGCGAGAAGGAAACGCGAACGCCATTTCCTCTCCCCGCCTTTTCCTTAAAGAGGCGCACGCCATCATCCCCCACGGGGGTCTCCGAGGAAAAGGACGTCGCTGCTCGGGCGGTCGCTGCGCAACGCTCCCGCCGCGCCCTTCGTTCGTCACGCGGCCGAAGAGACGCTGCGTGCATTTGTGAGCGCGCAATCTTGCTCGTGTCTCAACGGCAACCTCGACTCTCTCTTCTCCGTCCCGCCACCTCAACCCCGATCCTCAAGCTCGCTTCCACCCTCGCGCCTTAACTCTCACCCTTCATCGTCTTCGCCGTACGAGGTTCCTTCCTCAAGGCAGGCAGCGTTCCAGTAAGCAAAATGTGATAATAAAGAGAAGGTCTGTTTTCGGAAGTAAAGAAAAGATCTAGAAGCTTCTCTTTGTCCCTCCTCGCGTGCTTTCGTCTTCGTTTCGATGCTCGTTATCGTCTTACTGTTTTTTTTCTTAGCTATCTTCGTTGTCATGTTCCATTTTCGTTCCGTTTCGTATACTCGTGGAGACGCTAGCAATAGCCCACGAGGGGCTCCCAGCACGTTGTCAAAGCAACGTTTACCCGCACGCATCCAACCAGGAGAGGAAGACGAACAACGCGCTTCGAAAACGGGCCGGGCATGCGGAGGGCAGTTTGCATTCGTCGCCAGCGCCGAAGCGGGACACTTGGGCAGTCGACGCACGTCGAGCAGTCAATCGCAGCTCGAGGCCGTACCACACCACCGACGCGGGCGCGAAGGCGGGCATCGGGAGCGTGTGGCAGGAATTGAAGCGTTCGGCGACAGGGAGACCCGAAGCTCGAGAGAATCTCGTTTCGCTTCGGCCGAACCGGTCGGGGCGCTAGCTGGCTTTGGGGATGGGAGGCCGCTGCCGGCCGGGACGGTGCGAGATTTCACTCCGAGTGAGAAGGAGGAGGCGGGCGGGAGAGGCGGGGGGGGTCTCGCATGCCGCCAACAGGTGCGCCCCCGCGCTCTGTGGCCCGGGGTGTTTTTACGCCCTCCAACTGCCTCGGGCGCGTCAGGAACGCCTGTTTTGTCGCAGAACCCACTGGGGAGGCCCGCAAGCGTCTTCGCTGATTCTTTTTTCCTTGAAACGCATGAAATGTTCTTTTCGTGGAGATGTCTATAGATCTCCCACTGCCCTCTTGTAAAAAATCTACAGCGGAACTTCAAACATGGCAAACGGTTCATAAGGAGGGAGAAACATGAAGTGGTAAACAGTTGCCGAACAAGGACTCAGGCATGGACCAGCTTTTCCGCGAGGGTCACTTGTCTTCCTCAGGGCTACAAATAGCAGTTGTAGCGTTGGAAAAGTAGTTGCGGCCCTGGCAAGTCCCCTTGTTGAAACGTTGCTTTCACGATGACGCTTCCTGTGGTTGACCACTATAGGTCGCCCTTGTGGAACGCACGTCATCACTGATGTAGCTTTGAGTCGTCGTGCTGAGTGAGATTGTCACAATGGCATTGCCGTAAGATGTCATCAAAATGTTATCGAACTGCTTTTGGACAGCACCGGATTTTACTTCTCACTAATGATTTCGATTCACTTGTCCCGTCACTACTTCATCTTGGTGTGGAAATGAAGTTGACTTTTGGGAGGCTGCTGCAAACTACGACATTCCATGCGATTGAAGAAAGACGTCAATGATTCAAGCTATATGTCAGTAGCATATTTGTTATATAGTTATTTTCTAAATACTGTAAGTAAATGTAAATCAGAAAAAATTGTTTGCGTAGTGTTTTGTCTCTCGCTTTGCTTTCTTCTTCTTTATTTTGCCCTAAAAGAAAGCTTTCAGACTACGCAAGAGGTTCGCACTTTGAAGTACAAAGCCAACTCGGCTTCCTCGGTCAGGCATAAGACTACTGCGTTAGAATTTATCTTCCCACACAATAAGGTGAAGTAGCCCTCCAACACTAGACTATAATAAGAAATAGATCACGAACATAAAGATGAAATTGGTCAAGAGACAACTCAGAAAGCAGCAGGAAAGTGCAGTCTTTCGCCTCTATTAGCATTACTATGGCCATCATTGACAATTGTTCGCGGCTATACTCAATTTGTATGTTATTTTTCTACGTTTAAAATAGCCGATTCTTCGGTGGCCTGTTATCCCAGGATATCAGCATAATATTATTATTATATTATTAGCACAAGACACATTCTCAAAGCTCTCCAATTAACCTGGTCTGCCTTGCCTTGAATGATGTTCAACAATTTTCCCAAATTTTCCATCTCTGTTTTATTAATGAAATGTACCAAACTAGATATGTGTTCGCAAACGTAGCGGTTAACCTAACTACCCGCAACATCCAACATCCAGCACAGCCGTTGCCATGGCAGCGGCTTCCTTACTTTCACTGATTACAGGACAAACTTTACAGGCTTTATGTTTTGTTCCAAGCGTCGTTTCTTTCTTTTAGTCTCAGCTGAGAGAGAGAGAGAGACAACTTCATGTAGTCGCCTGCAGAACGACACCATGACTAAATGGCGCCGTGACGTGGGCCCTGACGTCTTCTCAGCGGGTGGTCTCTACTCAACTCCAGCGCGTGTTACTCCCGCGGTCGGTCGCCCTGAGGGGCAACGTTCCGTCGGTTTCGCTCGGCCTTTGTCTTTCAAGAGCCGCTGAGATCTGCTGGACGGCCCAGGTTTGGCTTTCGTGGTCGTAGCATTCCGCCGCAGCCGCGAGTCGCGGCGGAATCGTTGTACTTTTCGAAGCCTCATTGGGGAACTTAGTGCAATCCCATAGGATGTGCGTCAGGGTGGCCCTCTCCCGCTGGCACACGCGGCACACATCACTCAAGCTGAAATAACATCTGCTTGCGTACGACATCTAAAAAAGGGACCTGTCCCTCGTGCTGCTAACATCTCATATGTCGATCTTATTTCGGGCAGTTGTCGCCTCGTTTTCAACTTTCTATCTTTTAATTTACTAGTACGCAAATGTTGAAAATTATTTATTCTTATCCACAGACAAGAGGTTTTGCTGCCGTCAAGAACTGTATTTTTGTAAAACCTTCTACAACGATACCATTAAACAAGTAAGGCCAGTGGGGAAAGACTCGGTCACACAGATTTCACGTGTTCTGTGCTGCAATTTAATGTTTGGGCATATTTGTGGCTGTGCGATGTTGTCCCCAAATGTTCTTTTCTCTTGGCTCATATACGTATTCAGTGCCGTGGTATCACTGTATTTACTCAATCCTAATGCAGACCTTACTTTTTCAGGATATTTACTACGAAATGACATGCACTTAGATTGGAGGGCAAAACTAAAACAGCAATCATGACAAGCTAACGTCGTCGACATTCTGTTACCCAATCCACACGTCGCTACAGGGACAATATTCTGGACACCGTAGAATTCCTCCATGATGTCACATTTGCCAAGAATTTTATTATCTCTGATTGGCTCGAAGGGCGGCTACATATTTTGCGATTGGCTCGATAGGCGGCAACACCTTCTCTAATTGCGTCCGGATACTAACATGAGGTAATTCGACAACGTGCCCAGAATGGCACGCCACTTGTAGGAGCTGTGGTAGCTTTGTACACGCTCCACAAGTTCTTTGGGCTGCCACAGCCTGCAGCGCGTTTAAGATATGCAGTATCTGAACTGCCATTGCAGTTCACGTCAAAACACACCTCATAACTCTCTCTGTCACCATGAAAAACTGATGAGTTTAATACGAAGGACACTGTGCTTATCGTTTCTTAATGTATGCAAATCGGAGGGCGGTGTCTTGCAATGGAGGGTGCGTTAGAATCGAAGTAAATTTTTACACGAAAGAGCTAACCAGACCAAAGTTTATGCCTGTATTCTTAACCGTTCGATAAGTCCATTAGAAGTCGAGCTCGAGGTAAAAAAAGTAAGCACACAACTAGAGATAACAGGCACAACGTGCTCCAGGAGGACAAACTAAAGCATTATTGTTCCGGGGGAATATGCCCGTTATATGACTGACAACAAATACACTAACTCATTGCCGCAGCACGTGCATCGTACAAAGCAGGGCTGGGCGAAGATACTGTCCAAATGTATCATTATGCAGAATTCAAGATACTAGCATGCCAGTTGTATCCAACACGATACTTGCAATTCGTATCTTAAGGTACTTCGATATGTCTGTTAATTCTTCATTATAGGGTCACTAGAGTTCCGCGGCAAATGTGTCGTTGTTTACTCGGAAATTTCTTCTCTCCCCCCAGCAGACCTCGTTTATTTCAAACTTTATGTACTAAAGAAAGAATTTTATTTCGGCATTTTAACCGACCATTACATTGCCCTTCCGCAACAGTGAATGGGGCCGGCCGGAGTTGCATCAGATAAACGCAGGTCGGATATGCGCAATCAGCGATTTTTCTATGCCGCCTTTACATTGGGTTAAGTGCACTGCTTTAGGTCCAATCAGAAAGCAGGTCAGCGTCTTATTTTACTTCGTGTTCGTTTGCGCATGTTCCTAATTATCCCACGTTAAGCTCCAGCGCATAAACTACTTACGCTGAATAGGTAGCGCGCGTCGTACAGACACAATGTTGTTTATAAATAATACATCGTGCTATCCACTTTTCGTTTCTGCGCGTCAACAAACGACAGTAAACGTAGTTTATAGTACAAAGGTACTTAAAAACGAATAAGCAAGAGAAAGTTGAAAAAAAAACGGAATAGGTAACATATACGGCCATCCTGTTTCAACTGAGATTCTCTTATCTTCGTTATCATCGATATTACAAAGACATAGTGGGCGTGCACCAATACTAAAAGCGCGCGTAAATATCAGTGAATTGTAAAGCTTGAGGTGGCAGCAGTACGCGCCACTTATCATGATATAATAAAACGCGTTTACTGATTTAACTGCCTACCCACCAGTCGAAGAAACAGTAGTTAATGTAACAGCGGATAAGTTTCTATTTGCGAAAGCACGCCCCCTGTGTTCTCGCTGTGAGAGTGAATGCTTCATCAAGCTGCTCATGATAACAGCTTTTTTGTGGCCATCTTTGTCCTTGTAGATTTTCAAGAAAGTAAAGGTTAATTCATCGACGTAACAACACTTTTTTCGAACGTACTCCTCGAATATTGTTCTAAGCATCACATTTCTAGCAAAAATCGTCAGCTACGGCCACTGGCTTGACTTCTGTTCATCAGTTGCAGCATTCCACCTAGTGACTATAATTAGTAAATTATGTGGTAAAATTTTACTAATTGTTAATACTATAGTGCCACGCAGCTAGTGTTTTCTTAATCGTGTTTGGCTGCCGGAATTTAGGGCAAAAGCCATTTCAGGAGAACTGTAGACGTTTATGCGATTAGTATTAATGTTACTCCGCTGATGCTCTTCTATAGCTTCCCTTATTTCCTTGTTCCACCGCTTCCGTGTTTTTTTTTAAATTATTATTACACTCCAGCAATTTTAGATGTATTTGTAGCAATTCTTGCTGCACGACGTGTACCAGTATCTTGTAATCCCATACTGCTGAATGAAATGCCACCATTTTCTTACGTGCGCTTCTTTTGCGATATCCGCTCTTGGCTTTTCATTCCTTTATTAAGTATTCCGCTGCTGTCGCTTCCTGTCTCGAGTCGGCATCTCTGCCAAAGTTTAAGGTTACATGTTTATAATCCCTCATCAAGCTATCTTTTCCTTCTTCATCTATCGCCACTTGGTATAACCGCTAGTAAACCGTTTCCGAGACTAAGGCGTATACGATACATGACTGCGTGCCATTTTCTGCGTTGCCACGTTAACCTGTCCATGATGCTTATTCTCCCTTTTATCCCCCAGCGCAGGGTAGCCAACCGGACTCTTGACTGGTTAGCATCCCTGCCTTCCTTTTACTTCTATCTATCTATCTATCTATCTATCTATCTATCTATCTATCTATCTATCTATCTATCTATCTATCTATCTATCTATCTATCTATCTATCTATCTATCTATCTATCTATCTATCTATCTATCTATCTATCTATCTATCTATCTATCTATCTATCTATCTATCTATCTATCTATCTATCTATCTATCTATCTATCTATCTATCTATCTATCTATCTATCTATCTATCTTATTCTTCCTTTTAACTACTACAAGGCTACGTTGCTCGTACAGATCAACAACTAGAAAACCATCGTAATCAGTATACCACTCTAGGTCCCCTGTGTGTCCTCCACCCTTCACTCTGGGCACGCCGCACTGTGTCGGCGCCGCCTGAAGTCTGCACTTGACTCGTGTCTGATTACACATTAAGAAAAGTATTGTCTAAACGTTCGGTTTCACCCAGCACCGGATTCATTTCAGAGCTTTTTTTTGTCATTGAAGGATGGCACGTACCTGTTGTCGCATACACAGGGACCCAAGTTGGTCTGACGGTTCGTTTCGAACCTAGCTCTCTGCACAGCAGGTCGATGCTCTACCCATTACACCATGCCCTACCCGCTACACCCAGTGGCCCAATCTCGTTTGAACGAGGTTAGATACAGACAGACAAACAGACGGCGCGCAAACTGAGTGGAGTTCCTTAAGAATGCTGATCGCATTAAAAATAAGTTAGAATTAAAGTGAAGACTCTTAGAACAACCTTTAACTGCTGTCAAATGCCAGCCCCAGTGATCCTGGGTCTTTTCGTGAATCTTGCTATAACTACAGTGCCAGGCCCTGCTGTGTGTGACCTGTACGGTTGTGCTCTGCTTCACACTTTGAGATTCATCATTTTGCTCCTTCTTTCCTCTTCCCTTCCCGGGTTCTTCCTTTTTTTCCATTTCTATGTTTCTGACTCCTCCCCCTTTCTGAAGAGTACGCAGGCGTAGTGCCCCTTTAAGTAGCAGTTCCCATCCTGCTCCTCGCTTTCCCTTCCTGTGAAGAGCATATATGTTTTCAAAACAAATAATAATAATATACCTGCATCTCGTATCTTAAGATACACTATGCATCGCATGATGTATAGGAAATACAGATACTGATACGCGTTTTGCTGAGTGTATCATGATACATAAACAAGATATCAAGAAAGTATGTTAGGATAGTATCTAAGGTACAGGCATCTTCGATACTGCCCAGCCCTTATACACAGCTGGAAGCGTTTACGTGATGCCGCTTTGGTACATTCTTTTTCTTTACTACATTTGCCTTGCGGCAAATGCCCTGAATTAAGAACACAAGAAATCTGGACCATCATCATTATTGCAGGTCTGAAGAAACAAAGCAGGCTCATATGTTCTTCATGATATAGTGACTACGTTTTACCTCTCCTAATTACTACAGTATTCACTTCCGTGGTTCTGTTCCTAACCTAGACTCGGTAAAAAAGTTTGGCGAAAAGAAACACATTCAGCAAAACTTTCTTTGTGCCGGAAGTGTACAAAAAACGCGCATGCCCCGGAGCTCCTGATTTCCCTGTGGTTTCCGTAGCTCCAGGGTAGACTTGGTGTTTTGAATCGCCTCGAAGGAAATCCAAAGCACAAATCGGGTCGTTAACTTCATGTATTGTGCCTGCAATGTTTACTCTGTGCCTCTGTTACTCTTTCTGCACGCTTCTTTTTTTTTCAGGTTAGGTTAGAAAACTGGGTGGGCACCGATGTGGTTCACTTCGCTAACCTCCTTCACGCAGCAGCTTCCGATATCAACTTCTGTAAAATCATGCATGCAACTAATTGCTGTAGGAAATGATGAACACTAGACACGCGTTTATAACTGTCGGTGCGTCGTTTTATTCTCTTTTCGCATGAAAGTATGTCTCCTTGTTAACTGAGTTCATGAGGCTAAACGGACTCAAAGAGAGGTGAAACACGGTGAAAATACTCAACGCCTCTTTTTCTCGTGCTAGAGCAGAATCTGCTCAGCGGCAGTGCAGTGAAGCGCTACTTGAGCTGCATCAGGACTGCACATAACCTAGCGGG